>NC_057803.1:741827731-741998618 GCF_018294505.1 Triticum aestivum
ACAAAAAAAACAAAAAAAGTGTTTTCAAATTTGTAAACTAATGGCATTAACAGAAAGTTTATAATTTTCCTAAAACTAAAAGCAAAAAGAATTAATAGATAAAGCAAAAAACAAAAGAAAATAAATAATGCAGAAAACAAAACAAAAAAACAGGAAAAAAATAATAAAAATAGCAACAATAAGTAAAGAAAACAAAAAAAACAAAAAAGTGCCTGCTACTGGGCCCCCACGGCCTGAATACGACTAGAAACCCTACCATGGGCCAGGATTCAGGCCCGGAGAAGGCCCAGCAGGCCCACAGGCAAAGTAGTGTCAGATTAGGCCCATAGGCCTGTAGTTCAGAGGAGTTCGAGAGAGAGGAGGCAGCAGTGCTTATAAGCAGGTGGTCGACGCTCTCAACTAGCGAGGTGGGACTAAATTCCCACCATCACGCCGCTGTGCAAGGCCATTGGTCCCCGTTGGTGCCACGAACCGGGACCAAAGATTGGTCCTGCTTCGTGGCACCAACCGGGACCAATGCCCCCCCTTTAGTCCCGGTGCATGCCACCAACCGGCATCAAAAGCCGCCGCTTCCCGCCCTTTGGGCTTCTGAAAAGAGGCCTTTGGTCCCGGTTGGTGGCATGGTATCATTATTTCGCCCATATAGCATGTGCAAAAAGTTGAGAGGGTTACGACAAAAATTAGATGCACTTCGTATACAAAATGGACAATCATTTTTGAAATATCAGAGTTTCGAATGAAAACTCATATCTAGTGAGCTGGATGATGCTCGGTTTGCCGAGGCAGGGGTTTAAAAAGACACTTGCAGCAGCCTCACGTCCACACACTTGCATATATCATCTTCACCTAAATAAATAAATAAATACAAACTTGCAGCGAAGACCTGGAGTACGTCAACCCTTTACTGTTCACCTCCGGTCGACAATCATTATTGTTGTCGTTGTTTGAGCTGGACAGGAGGTACGTTGTTGCGCCGTGTACAGCCTCCAAATCACACACTCGTCCAGCCGGCTGTACACATATACTTTTCAACCGGCGTTATACTTTTCTGCGTTTTGCTAACGACTGCGGCGTCTCCCCTGATCTATCACAAGTAGATATTTCTGTGTGTTTTATCCTACATCCATTTTATATATCAGAAATGTATAAACCAAATAGATCAGAAGTTTAATATGTTAGACTTTTCTTGTATGTTGAATTTATTAATTTATTATGTGTTTAATATATTATAATTTATTTTTATTGTTGTGATATTTGATGAATAGACCAAAAGTTCCACAAATAGAGTGTGGAGGAGAGAGCGATGTTTCAACTAATAATCTGTTGCGAATTAAAATCTACTTGATGCTCTTAAGATATTCTCGCACAATATTAGAAATGGTATCTTCAGCTTCATTCGCATAATATTTGAGCTAGTATAACAAAAACTTCTTTCTCAACTCATAACCATCATGCACAATCAATATGTGTAGTTAGCATGAATATTTAATGTAGAAGGTCCAAAAAATGCAACCGAGAATACTCACCGTGCAAACCGGACGGACCAATTTTTTACCGTTCCCCAAGAGCATTAAATGAGAAACAAAATTGCTAGACACATCCCTACAATTGAATAAATTGATATTATATTGAATACAATGATACCAACAAATAAATTATTGTATCTTGAATGTAATGAAAATGAAATATATAAATTTACCCTTCTGTGCACGTTGAAATACCAGCCGGAAATATACTTGGGATCTAGATATATCGGAATCCAACAGGGTTGTGCTATTTCAAGTGCGTCGTTGAATTCCCTCGTAAATCTTTGTAATATCACTAAATGCCTCAGAGTTTTAACCTATGGCTCCTCTGATGTATGGATAGGGTCCAGAGGACTATTTACATACAAATAGTACATACAAATTACATGTCAAGCTTGGTGTTTCTACACATGTTTACATACAAATTTACCTCTAGCTCTTTGTCGACTGATTCTACTCTTAGATTGTACTGAAAGGTTTGGCCATTTGCATGGTTTGTATGTTCTGACATTTGAACAGAGTATCAGTAAATTTTACTAGTAAGATTGTTTGACGAAAGATCTAGTTTGTAAAGTGATGTAAGGCTACCAACCTGAATAGGTATGTTACCCTCAAGATTGTTCTGACCAAGGTCTAAAAGCGAGAGTTGTTTCAAGTTCCCTAAGGCGGGTGGTATAGGGCCTCCAAGTTTATTGTTTCCTAGATCGAGATATGTCAACTGAGTAAGCTGGCCAAGGGATGATGGCAATGTCCCAATGAAGCTGTTCGCTTGGAGGGAAAGAATTTGTAACTGTGTTAGCTTCCCAATCCATTGTGCAATCGTACCTGTTAAATTGTTATCTTCAAGTACTAGAGAAATCAAGCTTCCAAGATTCCCTATGCTTGGGGGCAACTTCCCCAAAAGATTGTTTCGACCAAGATATAATTTAGTGAGGCTACGGGAGAAGTTACCTATCGTATTCGGTATAGCTCCATGTAGCTGATTTTCATATAGCGACAGTGCTTCGAGACTAGTGCAGTTTGTTAACGCGCTAAAGAATTCCCAGATTTGGCTTTCAATAGCTTCAAGATTGTTAAACCCAAGGTATAATAAATGAAGTTTTGAAAGTTTGCCTAAAGAGCTTGTAATTTCACCAGTGAAATTGTTATTTCCTAATTCTAGCGTTTGCAGCCATGTAGCATTGCCTAGTGAAGCCGGTATTTGACCTTCAAACATGTTGCTATTCAAGTAAAGCTCTTGGAGATTTGGTAGGTCGTTGCCTATGCTAGGTGGTAGTGTATTGTTTAGCATATTTGACTCCAAGCCTAATATTTGAAGAGATTTAGAAAGATTGAAGAGAAACCAAGGGAATCCAACTAACAACCTATTTCCCCCTAGGTTCAACCTCCACACATTTGTCAGTTTCCCAAACTCATTAGGAATACGTCCAGTTAGATTATTGTACGCAAGGCCAAGTCTTTGTATGCTTGTGATGTTGCCGAGGATTGGCGGGATGATCCCGGTGAGATTATTCCAGGAAAGTCGCAAAAGTGAGAGATTGGAGAGGAGGCCTACTTTTGGAGGAATTTCGCCTACTAGGAAGTTTGTATTAAGATCGATTTCCCTTAAGCTGGAGCAGTTGATAATTGCATCTGAGATACTATCATGCAACCGGTTGACGCTCAGGTCAAGGACTTCGAGTTTTTGCAGATGGTTCATAGGAGGTAACCGGCCAGAGAAGCCATTCGTGGATTGGTTCACGGTTCTGAGGAACGTAAGGTTCCCAATGGAGGAGCTGATTTGGCCGGCCAGGTTTAGTCCAAAGTGTTCAAGCACCACCACGCGCCATAGACAGTGGTTAGCGCTAGAGTTCCAAGAGCTGAACCATCCGGAGGGATCAGAACTGATCCCATGCCTGAAAGTTGGCAGCCAGAGCACATCAGTGTTGTTATCAGGAAGCGTTGCACAATTGATTTTGCTACCACCCAAATAGAGCTGCAGCAATGCCAATAGTAGAAGGATGGCTGGGGCTCTAGGTCGCTTGTTACGTGCTGAGGCCATTGCTAACTGCAAAATATAAAATATAATCATCAGAATGAAAGGTTCTTGGTAAAGTGGTTATGACTTGATTTAGAGCATCTCTAGTCGATCCTTTAAAAACCTATAGAGGAGCAAATTTGACATGCAGGCTGCAACCGTGCCGCTGTTCCTTGCTCTGGGATCCGTGTGTGCTGCCTTCCCAAGCCTCTTTCTTGACCCGCCGTTGTTCCTGTCCATGCATTGGAAGGAAGAAGGAGATGAGGAGAGACTTTCATGTGGGGTCAATCCGTTTGAGGAGTTAAATTTAAGGGTTCGGCTGAGTCCGTTCATCCTTTAACTCCTAAAATTATAAGGAGTTAAGTATAAGGGGCATATAAGAAGTTACTCCCTCCGTCCGGGTTTATTAGGCATGAAAGTACCACAAGCATGTCCGTTTTTAAGGCCTTACAATAAAAACCCACATGCATGCAGCCATTTCATTGGTTGTAGGCATAGGCGTTGTTGCTAGTCCCATGGCTAAATAAGAAATGCACTGCATGCATACTTTTCCATTGGCTGCATGTGAGAGCTATCATGTGAGAGAGTGGAATGGAAGGATTAATGTGAGCAAATTACTATGTGCCTTGGTCTAAGAGAAGTGGTCTCCGAGGCCAATAAACCCGGACGAAGGGAGTAAGATATAAGGGCATCTTCAATTTTTTTGACCCCTCATTAGTTTGCGGACAATGTCTAGGTGTCTCGAGTGATGTCCGCTCCAAGCCTTTATTTGTCCGTGCATGCAGTCGTGTTCTCCAATATTTATGCTAACACATGTACATGATTAATGGTGATGGAGAAAAGGATAGTCGTCCGAGGTGGCCGGGTCCGACGTGGCGGGGTGTCTGAACGTTTGGACATCACCCATTTTCAACCCATATGTGAGCTAACTTTGGGGGGGGGGGGGTGTTCATGGGCAGCCCGAACATATGAACAAGCACGTGAAATTAAATTACGACAAAATCATGGCCTCGATCCACGCCGAAACGCCTGCTAACGGCTAGCCATCACGCTAATATAGTATGTACTTTGTCGAATGCTCAGAATTAACTTTGGAATAAAACTGATTTTACACCCGAAAAAACAAACATACTACTCCATGAATAATACTCACTTCATAAAAAAAAGACTTGTCCCAAGCTTGTCCCTCAAACGGATGTATCTAGCACCAAGAGTGCTAGAGTGCTAGATACATCTATTTGAGAAACAAGATTTTTCGGACGGAGGGAGTAGTATGGAGAAGAGAGGAAAGACTAGTACCGTTGCTTCTTGCCAGAGCTCACAATACGACGACAGCCTCCCCAGTATATATGAGAGTTGTGAAGCGTGAGTGAGCTGCATGATGCTTGGCTGGCTGAGGCCCCAGGGGCTTAAAAAGACACTTACAGCAGCTTATCTTGGCTTGACCCATGCAACGACGACCTGGAGTCCGTCACCCACCATTATTGTTGTTGTTGTTTGAGCTGGACAACGTTGTTGCGGCGTGTACAGCCTCCAAATCTCACACTCGTCCGGTCGGCAATACACATGTACTTTTCTACGTTTTGCTAACGACTGCGGCAACCCGTCTCTATCCCAAGTAGTTGTTTCTCTCTGTTAGTTTTTTTTAAGGGTGTAACGACCCTTTATTCATGTAAGTTATATTTTTTGGGGAAGATTATTCATGTAAGTTCAACGGAATGGTTACAACGCTCGTGTGGTTGAAGAAATTTAGCTAGGCTATCAGCCTCAATGTTTCTAGTCCTACTTTCATACATAAAGTTACATTCATCAAACTCTAGTGAGCTAACCCGAATCTCTTTTATAATTGCCAGCATGAGCTTCAATGTTTCTGACCACAGGTGCGCAATCCGAAGACACTAGGACCCGAGAGATGCCCAGATCGTTCACCAAAGCCAAAGCTTCACAATAGGCAAGAGCTACTAAAGTGGGCGCGTCCGTGATGCCCATGAAGGTGATCGACGATGAGCCCAAGTAATTTTTTCCCAGGTGACCCCGGCATACCACAGCATCTGCACCTCTATCTCAGTCTCTTCCCACATCACCATCTCCAATAATCCTACTTGTACCTTGTGGTGGCCCTATTCAAGACTGACGAGCATGGCTCCCTACTGGATCGGTAGTGACAGGCTGCTACTGAGAAATGATATTAATCTCAGAGATAAAATGCTTCATGAAAGAATGTGTTGACAATGGCGATTGCATCTCTCCCAATCATAACCTGGTCGAAAGCATCAAGGTTTGGCAAAAATGAGTAAACAAACAAAACAAGGCTAATGTATCAGTTCAAAGTTCATTAAGTTGCCGATGAATGGTATAGGTTAAACATCACCATAGTTCAAAATAGCATTAAATAGTTACATAATTATTTTGAAGTATATCACATAGGAACCACATAGACTAAAACCACATGCAAATTACTCTTGGGTCTCAATAACTCTAGGCCTAAAGGCCAAATATCGCTGCGCAATCTCCTTGAAGGTGAGGTGTGTCTTGATTGATCAAGGTCATCTCATAAAATGATGCAAGTCTTTTGACGACATCCCCAAAACGCAAGCAATTAGAACTCCTACTACTAGTGTCACAAAGCCTTCTATTTAGGGAGACATTGATTTAGATAAACCTCCTTCTATTCCAACTGATTAAAAAGATTTTCAGTCTGCACCTGTAATTCTAAAAAGAAGGATGGGATTCATATGAAATAAGAAAATAAATATTTTTTAGGTGAAAGGCATGCTCTTGACTTTATAGATAAAGCCACTAGGAAAAGTTAAGTAGCAAACACCACATAATATCTTACAAATATTTGATATAGTAAACTAAATTGACTATACGAAGAACAAATTGATGATAGCCCACTAAATAGCATCACACTTCACATACGAATTATACATATCTTACAAAGTTTCTTCTAGTTATTTACACGCGAACTCTCTCTGATATACCGCTAAAGACGCCAGCAAAGCATGCATACAAAATAAGATCAAAGATAATGATAGACTCATATATATGCATCATTGTCTCAACTGCATAATATGGTAGTTCAAAGCACATCTTCATGGAAACTACCTTTGGTGGTTTAATCCCAACACGAAGAAACCAATCTAGACAAAGCAAATGTGTAAACTCACATTGATCTCAACAATGTCCCTTCACCACTAACGATTTAGTTTTTTCTCCCGTTACTCTGACACCATTAGAACAACCATCCTTATTTCTTGCACGGTTACACATATGTACAGTGACAATGGCATACCTAAAAGTAAAACAGTCAAGCACTAAACATGTGTTCTAAAAAACATCAGTACTTTTTAGGAACTTGGAGAACTATGGCACATTACCAGGTGGGCCTTAAGGCTCAATAGGGCAGCGCCTCCTAGGCTTGCCCCCAAGTCCTAGCTTGGTGCGGCTAGGGTTGAGGCATGGGCCCCACCACTTTGGTGGGTCGCCACAAGGGGGAGCCCCCATTCCCCTTCACCTTTAAATATCCAACAGGGTGCCCCCCCCTAGAGACATAAGTTCACGTGTGATTCGAGGCGCCCCGTCTCTTCCTCTAGTTCTCCAGAAAAGTAAGAGACGCCATGAGGCTGCTCCTTCCTCCTCTAGTTCTTCAACACCTCCTAGCTCTGGATGGAGAAAAGCTTTGTCAGTCCATAGAGAGATTGTGCTTTCAATCTTGGTTCGAGGGATGGTTAGAATGACTTAAAAAATGACCAACACCAACTCTTCTTCGGCTGCAACTGAAACTTAGTAACAATCATATCTAACCTTGTATGCATCTCCGTACTGATCCTTCGTCGGGCGGGAATTTTTGTTTTGTTTTCTACTACGATTCCCAACATATAGCACGGGAAGAAAAGACTTCCTACACAAGAAATGCTCTTTGGTTACTGGGTGTATATACATCTGATATGTTCTTTTAATAATTTCGTAAAAAAGTAAAAAATATCATAACTTATTTTGGAATAGACTTGACTTTCTTTTGCACTAGTATATAAATTTTCACTAAGGAAAAATCCGTGTTGACTTCTGCGAAAAAATTATTGCTACATACTCCCTCCATTTCTAATTATAAGATGTTTTAAATATTACAATATGGACTGCATACGGATTAAAATGAGTGAATATACACACTAAAACGCATCTAGATGCATACGAATCTGAGATAATAGAGAAAAGCTAAAACATCTTATATTTAGGAAAGGAGGGAGTACAAGCTACTATCCACACTTATTTGACCTTAATTTTTTGTTTTTTTCCCTAAAGTCAATGGGGATTTCTTTTGTTATTCTTTTACGGGTACAATAGAAGATCAAGTCAATTTCAAAATATTTTCAGAATTTTTGAATTTTTATTTAATTACTATTTTTTCATCTTGGGTGTATATACACCTAGGAGCCAAATGGTTCATGCCCTTTTCTACACCCTATACTTAGAAAGGTTAACATGATACTAATTTTTTTCTAGAAATATCTATTATATACTTTTTTAAATACATGCATCTTTATCCATCTAGATACATATTTGAGGATATTAAAATAGTTGTGAGCACCAAGAAATAAACTATATCATGTCTAAAGATTCATATTAATCCATAGAGTAAATATGTTTTGTCATTATTATTATTCTTTATGGGGAAGGGAGATTTGGTTTGGTCCAAAGGTTTTATGAGTACGTCAAACAAGATTTTAAGAAAAAATAGAACACAACTTTTGCTGCAAATTAACATTTTCAACTCAGCACAAGTGTATTTGCCAATACAACTATCAAAGTTATACAAACATTATATTGAAATATTTAATAGCATTGTAATGCTGCTAATTGACTTTTGACCATGAAATCATAAAGAAGCTCTAGCATGCTGCCAATTGTATTATGTAAAATATATTAATTAAAATCTTATGTTGACTAATAGATCATAAATAAGTATATAAGTTTGGCATACATAAATGAAAATTGTTGTTTAGTTCACTTATTGGAGCGCCTTCCACCTATGGACACTTGTGGTCGATTAGTGAACTCTTTTCTATATTTACCTAATAATAAGGCACAAATTGCTTCTGTCTGCTGACCGTCATGACATTTTTATAGAACAGTCCTTGTGGTTTTTTATAATTGAACCCACAGTTCCTATTTAAATTGATCTGGAAAAATGATTCGGTTTTGCAACAAATGCTTCTTTCCTCGATGGTTTATTCTCGCCCGCCTGGGCCTCCGCCCGCTGCCATGCGGCCCGGGCAAATCCATGCAAACCCGGGAAGTGCAAAATGATTCGACCATGAGGAATATGATCCACCAAGCTACACATGAGTATGTATAGAATAGAAAGATTTGTCTCTTTATTATAAATAGTCCCACATCGTGTATTTACATCTAATCTCATTAATCCATATATGTCTGTGATATAAATTGATAAGCCGCCTCAACAATAGAAGGAATAAATTACGCTGGGCCTAAGGAAGAAAGAAATAAAGTTTGTTGTGCCTCGTAAAGGAAAGGAATTGAAAGAGCCTCATAGAAGGAAAATAATTAACACGAATAAATTTCACTGGGCCTAAGGAAGGAAAGAAATGAAGTCTGTTGTACTTCATCAAGAGGAAAAGAAACTAAAAGAGCATCGGAGATGGCAGGAATTAATAAAAGGAATAAAGTACAACTTACCTCAGGTAGAAAAGGATTTAAGAAAGGCCAAGTCTAATGACACAGATTCAGAATTATCGACTAAAGACACGCGTATACGAAGGAAGAGGTGATAAGTATAGGTGCCATACGTCCTCATCACTTGCACTCCAAATCCTATTAGTAAGTGTTACTCACAAATAGTGTTCACACATTTTAAGTCCGTTCATGCTTCTTAAATATTTGTGCACTTTTAAGAAAAGTGTTCATGTATTAAAATAATATTTATTGAACTTAAACCATATTCAGTTTTTCAAAAAATCCTATAATTCAAAAATGTGTTCACGTGCTTCAAAAATATTGGAAATTTAAAAAATATTCATGCTCTTTAAAACGCATCGTGTGATTTAACAAGAGTTTCTGTTTTAAAAAGAATATTGGTGCATTTTGAAAAACAGACATGCAATTTTGAAGTGATTGGGCATATGAGGGATGGTGTATGGTCCAAGTGTAGGCCATAGCTCGGGAAGGACGGCCGGCTCGGGAAGGTAGGCCGTAGCTCGGGAAGCACACCATGACCATGGCTGATGAAGGCGGGAAGGAGGACAAGCAACAACATGGATGATGGACTATGTTCAAATAGATAACATGGACCTATGTGTGACGCCCGGATAATTAAGCTACAGTAATTATCCGCTAATGATGTCACGTCACCACGATTACTGTTGTTAAACTCGCGTCGATTCAAATCCCACTAAAAATAAAATTTAAAACCGGGTCAAACAATAAAAAATTTCAAACCTGAAAGCTAAGATGTTCAAAGTGTGGCAAATAATCCCTGGATATATTTCATGTTGCAACCAACCTCATTTGGATTCCAAAACTGCCCCTGAAAATTATTTAGTGGTCCACAACATTTGAAATTGGCCTTTTCCATTTCTAAAAATGGTTAGACAACTCCTTTTTAACCCCATACTTTTGTTCCATCTCAATATATTGTGTTAGAATTATGTGCCAAGTTTCGCTCAAAACAAAACTCATTTGTTACTAAAAGAAAATGCAAAACTAAGGCTAAAATAATATCAAAAGTAATTTTAAAAACAAACAAACAAAAGAATCCCCCCCCCCAGACTGGGCCAATCGGCCCAGCTGGCCACCAGAACCAGGCCACCCCAACCCCCTGGCCTATAACCTCTCCCGATTCCCCGACTCGCTCCCCCTCCACGCCTCTCTCCCTTCTTCCCCCACCTGGATCGGGGCACGCCCGCCTCTCCGTCTCCTTCCGCACGGCGCCACCGACACTGCACCATCTCCGGCGCCCCGCCACCTGCTCCGTCCCGCCGTCACCGCGGCCCGCCGCCTCGACGCGCCGGACCCCGTCATCGGATCGCCGCCGCCTCGAGCTGCCCTCGCCGGACCGCCCCGCCCCACCTCTCCATCGCCGGCCACCCCGAGCCTCCCTTGAGCTCGCTGCCACCTCCCTACGGCTCCGATGTGAGCCGCGTTCTCCACTCCTCCCCTCTCCTCTGTAGAATGAATGCACCTGCGCCGTCTCCGACCCCCTGTGGTCACTATGTCCATCTCCATTGCTGCCCGCGCGCACCGGCCTCCTCCTGCCTTCCCGTGTGTCGTGCTGCTGAGGCCGCTCTGCCCGCACACGCCTCACCTCGCTCGCTGTTGTGACACACACGCGTTCTCCCCTGCCGCCCGCAGTTGTTGCGCGCCGCCCCGTCATCCCGCCTCCACACGCCCGCGGCCGCCCTCGTCCGGCCTCCTCGCCACGCCCGGTGCCCTCCCCTGGCCGCGCCATGGCTACAGCCTCGCCTGCGCCCTCTGTCGCCTCCGTGCGGGTGCGCGGACGCCCGCACCCGATAATGCCCGTGATACCTCTCCAACGTATCTATAATTTTTTATTGTTCCGTGCTATTATATTACATGTCTTGGATGTTTATGGGCTTTACTTTACACTTTTATATCATTTTTGGGACTAACCTACTAACCGGAGGCCCAGCCCGAATTGCTGTTTTTTTTGCCTATTTCAGTGTTTCGCAGAAAAGGAATATCAAACGGTGTCCAAACGGAACGAAACCTCCGGGAGCGATATTTTTAGAACAAACGCAATCCAGGAGATTTGGAGTGGACGTCAAGAAGTAGCCGAGGCAGCCACGAGGGTGCTAGGCGTGCCCCTGCCTCGTGGGCCCCTGGCCTACCTCCTTCGCCTATATATATCTTCGTACCCTGAAACCATCCAGGAGCACCACGAAAAACTATTTTCACCGCCGCAACCTTCTGTATCCGCAAGATCCCATCTTGGAGCCTTCGTCGGCGCTCCGCCGGAGGGGGAATCGACCACAGGTTTCAGGATAGAAAACAGTCTGCATTTGAAATTTGGAACCAAGGAAAAAGAGAGGTGCAGGCCACACAGAGTATACAACTATACAAGGACATGCGCGCCGAGAACAACACAGTGGTAGGCACCAAGTCGGCGATGCAGATCAAGATGGCGGTGGCATGCAACCCGTATGTGCGGGACGTGCACGTGCGGCAGATGAGACTGGTCAGCATGAAGCATGTGCTGGATGACCGGCTACAAGTCCCACCCGGACAACGGCTACAACAAGGCGACCGTGCCGGTGGTGGAGAACATCAGCTATTTACCTACCGGTTGGGAATCGACCGTCCAACGTTGCTTTGAGATTGATGTGGCTGGAACACCCCACCATGCTTTTGGTTCTCTTTTTGAGCAATACGAATCAGGGCGACAAGACCTGTAAAACAACACTAATCTTGGATACACTTTGCCTAGTTTGAATTTTACCGTTTCACTCATTTCAAAGAATGCATTTCAGTCGGTTTCACATTTCACTAGTTTCAGAAAACCTTTCAGTCCGTTACACATTTTACTAGATGCAGAAAACACGTCACACTCATTTACAAAAGATAGATTTCACTCATTTCAGAAAAACACATTAAGCTCATTTACAAAAGATAGATTCCACTCATTTCAGAAAACATGTTACACTCATTTACAAAAGATAGATTTCACTCATATAAGAAAACACATTACACTCACTCAATTGAAATGCTATATTCCACTCATTTCAAAAAACATTTTTCACTCATTACAAAAGATATATTTGAAAACTAATTTCATTGCACACTTGCAAAATTGATATTTCACTCATATAAAAATTGATTTCTTTTTTGCGGGTGATAAAAAATGATTTCAATCATATCAATAAACATATTTCACTCATTCCTGGAATACTACATTTCACTCAAAAACTCTATTGAAATCCTATATTGAATTACTATACTTGTGAAATACTATATTTCACTCATTACAAAACTAATCTCTTTCAAAGTTTTCACTCATTACAAAAGATATGTTTTATTCATTGCAAAAACTCTATTGAAATACTATATTTCACTCGTTTCAAAAAGCAGATTTGCAAAATTGCTTGAAAAATCGACATAACTGATTTAACTCAGTTCAATGTTTCCACTCATTCAAAAAATCCACTCTTCTGAAAAAACTAATTTCACTAAAATAAACTTCCACTCCTTTTCAAAAAACAAGCTTAGCTCATTTCAAAATAATAATTTCACTAAAAACAAAAACAGATTCCTCACACTGAATAAATAGATCGAGCGAAATAAGTGAATTGAAAAGTTGAAATTTAAACATGTTTGAAATATATCCAAGAATGATCTTGTTGTAAAGGTCTTGACCCCAGGAGTTCAAATATATAAAATGTTTCAAAAATTAAACTATAGATTAAAAGATTTGCATGACTAAAATTGAACGGCGTCGCCACACGCCCGTCGTAAAGGTCTTGACCCCAACGTCACCGCCGAGATAACCAAAGAGAGGAAGGTGTCAATGGAACTGTGCCGATGTTGAGGGCTTGTCTGCCGGCATCACCTGGGCACCATGTACGCCGCTGCAGGCAGCCACACCGGCTCCTGCCCGTTCCCCACCGACACGCTCACCGTCGACCAGATCGCCGTGCAGCAGTGCTCGTGCTCCCTCGCTGCTCCTAAATCCCCTGCTTCTGCAGCGGCAGGGACGGCCAACTAGCAGCTACTCTGGCTAATCAAGCTCACTAGCGCACTCAGCTTCTTAATTATGTATCGCTGAAGAGACTACTCTCAAACGAAATGAAATACAATAGTAATTAATAACAATCTTTGAGGTTAAATTACATGTCAAGCTTGGTGTTTCTACACCTGTTTACATACAAAGTTTACCTCTAGCCCTTTATTCGGACGATTGATTCTACTCCTAGATTGTACTGAAAGTTTTGGCCATTCGCATGGTTTATGTGTTCTGACATTTGGACAGAGTATCAGGAAATTTTCCCACTAAGCTTGTTTGACGAAAGATCTAGGTGGGTGAGTAATGTAAGAGCATGTCTAGTAGAACCCTCAAACCCTCAAACCCTTAAAGCGGTTTTAAGGGTTGAGAAGTGCCAGTTTTGGCACTTTTAAGGGTTGAAAAACAGGGGCAAAGACTAGAACCCTCAAACCCAACCCTTAAACTGCTTTAAGGGTTGGGTTTGAGGGTTCTAGTCTTTGCCTCAACCCCAACCTTAAATCTATCATTTGACATCTCACAATCTATGACTACAAGAACAGAATCAACCTCAAACAAACTATCAAATGGCAATCATTGATGCATGGTTTAATAGTTTACATCACAAAATCATCATCTTCCCCCTCTCATCGGCACCATCACCAAAAAGTTGCACCTCGGCACCATGTCCTAGACCACATGCGGGCTCCATCAAACATCTCCATAGGCGCCGGTGGAGTCGTCCACACCGCCATCGCCATAACTACTCATCGGAGTGTCACCTCGAAAAGTAGAGGACGCACCACGGAACATCCTCTTCCTCTCCGCGATGTCCTCCTTGTAGTCCTTCCACCATTGCAATTGGTCTTGATCCATGTCCTTCTTGAACATCATCATGTGCTCCTTCTCTCCCACCATGAGTTCTTTCCATACCTTTGCCTCTTTGAGCTTGATCATCCTCCCCTCCAAGTCGGCCTTGCGCTTTGCTTCAACTTGTGCAAACATTTCTTAATTTTTTTGATCATTTAAGAAATTTTTCTTTTTCTTGGAATTTTAGAGTGTTTTTAAAAAACTCCGACATTTTCTGAAACACAATATTTTTTGGAATTTTGGAAAACTTTGGAAAACACAAACATTTTTTTAAAAACGGGGAAATTTTTGAAATTCCCAATATCTTTTGTAAACCCAATTTTTTTAATGCAAACATTTTTTGAACACACAAACATATATGAAATTCTGGAAAAAAATAAACATTAATTTTTTGATTGTTTGTGAAGTTTTCTTGAAAACACAAACTTTCTTGGAAAACGAGAACAATTTTCAAAAAATGCGAGTCTATTAAAAACTGTAGAGCGAACAAAAGAATAAACAAAAATTGGTCAGGAACCTTCTAGAAGGTTCCCAATACCGGGTCCTGTGTAGTATGTACGTTTGCTACCTATAAATGGGCTGGCACATTTACCTTGCTCCCTTCCCTCACTTGTGCATTTCATCGACAGTTTGACGCAGCGTGTATCAAATAGGAAACACCTAATGGGGGTCAGTATCAAGGCATCGAGGAGTCTTATGAATGATGCATCGTCAAGCTTATCCTTGTGACTTTGCAGTTGTAGTGATCAAAACACGGACCAAAAGGATGCAAGCCAAGAGCAACAAACCATGAAAAGCGAGAACGAACCACTTCATGATCATGTGCAAATCAAAATAGGAGTAACATTCTCAAATTCATAAAAACAGACAGCGCTACACAGAGGGAGCGGCTTACAACTGTTGGATCTTATGCATCTATGGGATGCCATTAGCAGGATCAAATTGCATCTAGATCACCTTACTACATGAAGAGAGAAGGGTTTAGGAATCCTTTACATGTCACAGCTGTGGACATGATCGCCTGCTCGGTGCAGGCTTGATGCAGGGGTGATGTAGTCGAGGTAGAAGTTCTCCTCGACGTCCTAATTCCTTCAGGACGCCACCGGCACTGGCCTGGGACAGCGGCGGCGGATGGCTTAGGTTTTGCCGTCACTGCAGCGCCCCCCCCCTGATCAGATGGGGTGAGAATATCAGGAGGAGACTAAACCTTACGTGAGTTGTGATCTCGCAGGTGGCTAACTCTCTCCCGTTATCCTTTTAATATAGCGTTGGTAACAGGGGACCCAAAACCTGAGTTAGTTTTTGGGCGCCCCGATCAGGGCACGTTAGTTCTGATCGAGGCTCACGTACGTTGGTGCGTGGACCCCTTCACTTAACGTTATTTGTTTCCTCTTTTTTTGTTAGACTAATAGATTTAACTGGCCTGTTTTAGCCGTCGGATCAAACCAACATTCTCCCCCTTGATCGTTAGGCTTAACTTCATTTCGCCCATTCTACATAGGAATGACGTACCAAAGTGAGGTGTTACAACAGCTCGAAACGCCATAGAACCCCAACACTTATAGCACACCCGCCTATTTCGAAATGGAAAACATTTTACTAATTGGGGAGTGGTTTATTATAATGGTCCTCTTACTCCAGAATCATAAGGCTTCTAGTAGTCCCATGCCGGCAACATGCTCACGAAAAATACTGGGTGGTAAGCCTTTAGTTAGCGGATCGGCAAGCATATGCTTCGTTCTTATAAGTTTAACATCAACTGTTTGATCCTGGATTCTATCTTTCACAACACGATACTTGATGCCAATATGTTTGGAAGCTGAAAGTGCGTTATATCGACTAGGGGGGGGGGGTTAATAGGCGACTTTTACAAATTCGGCACTGAGAAAATACTAGTTGAGGAATTTCCTGAGCGACGAACTACAAGCAGCGGAATAAGTTCTCGGGTACATGCATAATAAAGCAGTAGCATAGTCGTTATTATGAAATGAAACATACACAGAGCACAGTTAGCGTGAAAACAGGATAAACAGGCTGAAGATAAAATGACTGAAGAAATAAGATTGAGGAAATTGATAAAGTCTTTAGTCAAAGTCTTCAAATAGTAACGATCAAGTTCATCAAGACATGTATGAGGAGATGAAAGGGTTGAGGAAATAGAACCAGTAGCTTGGTGAAGATAATGATTTGGTAGACCACTTCAAACTGTTGTGACAGTTGTACGTCTGGTTAGAGCGGCTAGGTATTTAAACCTGAGGACACACAGTCATCACCATATTCTCCTTGAGCTAAGGTCACACAGACCTCGCCCAATCACTCTTGGTAAGTTTTCAGGTGACTTCCAAACCTTCACAGACTAGGTCACTCGGTGATCCACAATTCATCTTGGATGCCCTAGACCATGACGCCTAACCGTCTGGAGGATGCACAGTCCTCAATGATAACAACCGTCGGTTCCACACAGAAACAATCTCTTCAATGATGCTCAATCACTTTGGGTTTTAGGTGTTGGGGTTTTGGGTTTTTCCTCACGGATGATTTTCGCTCAAAGTCCTCGAAGGATGGGATGCTCTCAATGACAAGTGTAAGTTTCTCTCGGAGCAGCCAACCAGCTAGTGGTTGTAGGGGTGGCTATTTAGAGCCGGGGAGCAGCCTGACATGATAAGACATAAATGGCCTTCAATGATATGACCGTTAGGTGGATAGGATATTTTGGGACAGCTGGCACGTAGCACAACAATGGTCGGAAATTTGAGCTTTCAAATTCCTCAGTGCTATCATATTCCTCACTTATAGGTAATCCGCACTGGCGAATTCCTAACTCCTCAGTCAGAACAAATTCCTCATGAAACAGAAGATCTTCGTCTCTGTCGCTGAAGAAATTGACTGAACTGTATGAGATTTCCAATGGCGAAAGAATTGGGTAGGTGTAGGCTTTGAGATGAGCATCACTTGGAAAGTGTTTTTTTAGTTTTACCTCGACCCCCTTTAATAGTATGGTGTTTCCTATGACTCAAAAAACAGAAAACGAAACTACGAAAACAAAAGTCTTCATGCTTCATAATCCTCGCATCAATATCAAAGTATTCAAGGTCACACCAATTTCCTCATTTTCAAAGTCTTCAAGAAAACCAAAGTCTTCAACTGAAGACATTCATTTACTAAGTCTGCCGAAATTAAATTTATTATACTTCCTTTTCCGGTTTTATTAAGTTATTTTCCATTTATAGTAAATATTTTTATTTGAACAACTTTTTATGAATATCATTTTTTGAGCACCAATATAATTTGAGCACATTAATTTGAGCGTCAAGATGGTGTCACACACATTAATTTGAGCACCAATATAATAATTATGAAGATGCGGGACAAATATTAGACACTCATACACACTAATACAGCTGAAGGCAGTAAAAACATTTTGAAATCCATGTATGCTTTCGGCATTTTCATGACCCCGTATGCTTCATCAATGCTGAAAACTGAACAGCGTTTAACACTGATTGGAGCAAACCAAATCTTAGACACTCATAAAGCTCAAGGGAGTAAAAGAATTTCAAATACATAACTATATATACTAACAGCAAGCCTTGATAGCTATAAATGCACATGAAAAAGGAACAGCATATAAAACTGGGTGGAACAAATAAAATATTACACACTCATAAACACTCATAAAGCTCAAGGCAGTAAAACAACTTCAGATATATGTATGATTGCAGCCTTTTCATGAGCATTTATGCTTTATTCATCTCGAGCACACATAACATTTGTAAACCAATGTATCACACGCACTGATGGTGACAAGACATATTTGCTCAATGTTGTAACTAAACTTTACAAAATAAATTTAACATGATCCAGCTCTTCATGAAGCCAATCATTATTTCCGATTCTCATATTACACATGACACGGTACGCTGTGTGACTTGTACATTGTCAGATTACACATAACACAAAATAAATTTATTGAAATGCAGTTATTACTTGAACTGACTAGTGTATACCTCCAACAACCAAGATACCAAATGAAAATATATGTCATAGAACCGAATTACAGCAATTCTTGCCCATCGGAATAGTAAATTGCATATATAAATCCAGCAGGACTATTTAGACCAGACTTCAGCCTATAAGTACTTCCTTGTAGACGATGTTCTTCATTGAGGTCAGCAAGGACACGGTCGGTCTTTTTCGCTTCTTCCGATTGTTATGTTGCTTGTTGGACTTCTCCTTTGGCTTCTCCTTCTGAATTAGTATTTTTATGTTTCTCTTTGCGGTGCCTCGAGACAAAGCAACATAGAGTTGACCATGAGAGAACACCAGATTAGGTAGACACACACCAACAATCGGGATCGTCTGCCCCTGAGCCTTGTTAATCATCATAGCAAAGCTAAGCCTTATAGGAACTTGCTTCCTCTTAAACTTGAATGGAAACATGTCGTTGTCAGATGGGCACAGAGGTATTCGAGGAAGGAAGACCCTCCAACCAGCGTGTTGTCCAATAACGATTTCTGCATCAATGGTGTTCCTCTCAAAACCTCTAACAACAAGCCTAGTCCCGTTACACAGCCTATTAGCTAGATCAATGTTCCTTAGAAGTATCACCGGGCAGTTCAGCTTTAGTTTGAGTGCATGCGGAGGAAGACCATTGGGAGTCAATCCGTTCAGAAACTCAGGAGCGTAGTAGCCATGTGGGTCGTCCTCCACACTGTCAAAGCTATGGTAGATTACTTCAGCTCCGTGGAAACGCTCTATCATGCGGATGTTTATCTTGTCGATGTTGTCATTTGTCGTGGAAAGGATTGCATGAGATGTCATGTAACTCGAATCTGCCATGTTGTCATCTAGACTCGGAAACACGTGGTCGATCAGCTTCTCCAGGTCGTCAACCTCGCCTTTAGATGGCAGACAAATATCATCAGGGAGTAGTATGTTGCCTTGATCGTCGGCTTCCTCTATGTCATTACCGACCCTCAGCAAGTAATCTGCAAACCACGTGTCATTATGAGCCCTCATGTTGGTGATGAGCCAAAGCTGCCGCATACTCTTCCATAGATGAGAACTTCGGAGGCTTGCATCAGTTATCTGGCCCCATGACCCCCTTGTGACGACTGGAAGCACCTGCCTAAAGTCCCCGCCAAAAACAACAGTCTTTCCTCCAAAGGGTCGGTCGCATATTCCCATGATGTCGTGCATGCTATTGTCTAATGCCTCAACTGCTTGTCGCTTAGTCATGCTGGCCTCATCCCATAGTATCAATGAGGCCATCCGTAGCAGCTTGGCGGTCCCACTCTGCTTGGTGAAGCTGCACGAGGCTCCATCATCGCAACTCAGTGAGATTTTGAACCTTGAGTGGGCAGTCCTGCCACCAGGCATGATAGAAGCAACGACGCCCGACGTCGCGGTAGCGATAGCAATCTTGCCCTCGCCCCTTACCTTGGCGAGCATTGCCCTATAGAGGAAGGTCTTCCCCGTACCTCCAGGGCCATCAACAAAGAATATACCACCATCACCGCGTTCAACAGCCGCTAGTATCTCGTCGTATGCAGCACTTTCCTCAAAATTCAAGGAAGATGACAATTTAGTGTCACTTTCGACAAACTCAACAGTTGATTCCTCGATGATCTCTCTGGCCTCGCCCTCGGTTGGGTCAAACGCATCATCGATCATTGGAAGAGCGAAATCAATAATATCTTTACCCATAGACTGCAACGTACCCCTAATGTCAAGCAACACCATCTGCTCCACCTCGTTCGGGGACGTGCGTGTCCGACGGTAGTCATCGGACATAGGCTCAAGGTGTCTATCCCATAAACCGCGCACGTCGCCTGGCTCGCAGTGCACCAAGATTGTTGCAAAGAGCCTCCTAAGAGCGCATGGCATAACCCAATGCTCCACCTCAGTAAGACAGTCATCGAGCGTGTTGTCTGCCTCGATGAGTCCCAACCTTTCACCGGCCTCTCTAAAGCTCCCACATACCACGCCGTCAACGGTGAGCGAGTCCTCAAATCCTGTTTTCCCCGGAACATGGTTCAACAACACACGAAGATAGTATCGCTCCACCTTGGTAGGATTGGCAGACACGATACGACCTATTTGAAAACGCTCCACCCGCCTTTTCTAGAACTTCTTTCTCTTCTCCCACGTGAAGCTTCCGGGGAAATCCTTGTACAATATATGCCTTGCCCAAGGGTGTTTTTCGTTTGCCTTGAAATACTCCGTTAACATGGATTTTGAAGCATTCTCGGAGGATACAACGTTCTTCAAGTCAGCCTGTGCATTGAATGCAACCCCGTGCATATTTGGGAGATGAAGAGGCAACTACAAGACAGGCGGGTAATTGGCACACAGTGGGAAGCCAAATATCCTCCACATAGCCTCCGGAGGGGTGACCCATCTTGCGTCAACGTATCTCTTGATCTCATCAATGTTACCATCAGCGTCTGGCTGGTTGATGCTAAAAGAAGCCTTATCATGGCCCTTATAAATGTACTTATAAATGTATTTTACAGCCTTTATGCTAGAGCAGACCTCGACGTTGATGTGACAATTAAACATCCGCAGAAGGTAAGGGTTATATGGCACAACCCATCGATTGACCAACATTTTCCCTCGAACCTTAGCGCTGTCTACCATCGTCTCTACGCCGGTAAACTGGGTATGAGTCCTTGCCTTGTACCGTGTTCTCATTGAACGGCCGCGGGTATCTGCACTTGCATTCATTATCTTGCATGCAAACATTCTTCGGGTTGAGAGCACCGCATGGTCTGTGCATCATATGTTTTACCACCATTGCGTACAATTTCGGATACTTCTGCCTGTTTGGGAGCTCTGCGGAAATGAGTCGGTCATACTGCTGTGGGACAAGAAGCTTATATGTTGAATCCATGATCAACAAAAAATGTGCGTGGGGGAGGCCTCTCTTCTGGAACTCGACTACGTACACATAAGCAACAATAACACCCAGGACCATCTTCTTGAGCAACATATCTTTCATAGCCTCTAGTTTGCCATAGAACACGCGAGACACAATATCAGGTCGGTCTTGCGCTGTCTGTCCAGGAAGCAACTCATTTGTTATCTCTTCCCATTTAGGGTTGCAAGTCATGGTCAAGAAGATGTCAGGCTTCCCGTATGTATGGACAATTGCCATGGCGTCCATATGTCTCTTCTTCATGTCGCGGTTGCCACCAGGGTAAGTTCCAGGGAGCACTATTCTTTTACCAACAGCGCTTGCTCGCATCTCTCCCGATGTGATCGCATCAACAACTCCTTTGTACAAATCGGCACGGATCTGCGTCTGGTTCTTCCTGTACCACCTCAACCGACAGCTCTCAATCTTGATGTACATGTCAACCGCCCATTGCTGCAGTAGGCGTGCTCCACAGAGTATTGGATTGAAGATCGCATGCCGTGTTTGCAGCATGTAAAAGCAGTAGTCTCCCACAGAGATGCATAACCTGCTATTCCCTCTGCACATGTTTGAGAACCATCACGTGATCGTTATTTCTAGAAACAAGAAATTATTTATAACAAAGTGGGAGACAAATGACACACCTCCATCATCATCATCATGACACAAACAAGGATTTTGTACAACCTCCCAGGAAACATTATGTTTGGGTAGCTTCGGATGCCATCCTAGCTCCCCCATTGGATAGAATAATGGATAAGACAACGGGTCATATGCCCTTGAGGTCACACGTATACTATGCCTCTCGTTGTTGTTACCACAAAGTGTTATCCTGCGATCAAACCTTTTTGCTAGGTCAGTGCCCTCAACCCAAATTGCAGCGACCTCAGATGACACCGGTCTATTATATCTTCTTTGGTCAAGCCTCTTATCAGTGTTTAGGTCTATCCGATAATCATCGAGGTTGTCCTTGTGTGCACCCAAACTCCTAAATTGCTGGGAGTATGGGTTCTCTTTTAGTATGTCTACTAGCCTCTTCATAACATCCTGGTCTAATTGCTTGGTGGCCGCCTTACGATGATGTAGGTTAGGGTCGTTGTCATAGAAATACAACTGCAGATGATCTGTACGGGAGCTAGGACCGAATGAATGGACATTGTGGTAGATGGTGCCGTGTGCTCGGAATGTGTACACCCCAGATTTCATGTTTGTGTAGTTTTCATCGAGGCTGACACCAAGGGTTGTGAAGGCGAAATGCCCGTTGAAGAACCGTATGTTCTCCCGAAAATGTCTAGAATCTGCATCCATGCTGGAACATAGCCTCATAAGCTCTGGGATTGGTTCCGGGTTGCTTAAGCTGGATCTGGCCATTGGGACAGCAAAAGCCGTCAGTCTCAGACTCAAACTTCCTGGCCTTACAGTGTTTGCAATTTTCATCGAGCTTCAGGATGTGAGTGTTGTCTGGAATGTTTGAGTAGACAGTGTCAAATGGATCAATCTCACTGGGTTTAGCGCTAGACATGCTCGCTTCCTCGTCATCATCCAATATGTCATTATCGGATCCTAAGAGGTATTTGTTGGAAAATCACGTTCAAAACAGAAACTATTAATACATCACACAACAATAAAGCTCCAAAGTGTCATAGTGTAGAGTTGGCGATACCTTCGTTGCAAAACACTCATCAATCAAGTCGTGTGTTTCCTGCTCATCGCCCATGGCGGGAGGGGCGCGCCCCCCACCCTCGTGGACAGGGTGTGGGCCCCCTGGTCTTCATCTTTGGCGAGGATTTTTTATTATTTATTCTAAAATATTCCGTGGAGATTCAGGTCATTCTGAGAACTTTTGTTTTCTGCACATAAAAGAACACCATGGCAATTCTGCTGAAAACAGCGTCAGTCCGGGTTAGTTCCATTCAAATCATACAAGTTAGAGTCCAAAACAAGGGCAAAAGTGTTTGGAAAAGTAGATACGACGGAGACGTATCAACTACGGACATGATTTTAAGGTCCCCATGTTTAAGTGCAAATGGGTCAATCTGTCAGGAGGCGGGGTACAGGTAGACCCACAGTACGGAATGACAACAGTGGATCTGAAAAATCTTGGGTACATTGACGAACCGTTCGTCCTAGCCAATGATGTGGCACAGGCTATCTATGTGAAGGACATGTCTACCAGACCGAGAAAAAGAAAAGATAAGGAAGCGAATACATCATACGATGAGCCAAAGCGCCACATAGTTCTTTCAGGAAAAAGGGACATCGTGGGAGTGGAGGGCAAGACAGACATGTCTGAAGATTATGAAAAGTTTCATGAAATTCCTCCCTTCAAAGTCAAGGCTGACCCCAGCATCCTGATAAACGATGAAGATTATCCATGGTTACGGCGCAATAAGCAAATGACACAAGCGAAGAAAGAGTGAGACTTTCACCCGCAACTATTATGATGATACCATGCCAACTTTGTAACAGAAGAGTATGATACCATTGTCCGTTTTGTACATGCACATGCTATGTGGGTGAAATTATGATACCATGCCAACTTTCAACTTTTTCAGAGTTAATTTGAAATGCTTTACTGTCTTATGGTTCGGACCTCATAATACCATTAATCCCGGTTCGCTCCTTGTCAACTATGTTCTCACCAAGAACACTCTCAAGAGGGCAGCCACGTGGGCCATTGGTCCCGGTTCGTCTGGACCTTTTGGTCCTGGTTCCACGCACGAACCGGGTCCAATGCGCCTCGCCCCTGGCCCATGACCGTCCCGGTTTAGTCCCACCTTGCCAACCGAAGGGCGCTCACACCGGTTTATAAGCCCGTCCCTCTCTGCCTTGTTGAGCTCCTCTCAAAGTGAAAATAGATGCCCCTATATAGGGAATTTGACCTAAATTCATAGTGAATTTCTCTAAAATTCATAGAAATTTATTATGAATTTAGGTTGAATTTTCTCTATAGGCGCATCTGTGTTCATTTTTTTAGTAAAGTTAATCACAAACTTGTGATTCACACAAATTTCAAAGAATTCAAATTTTAACTATTCAAATTTAAAAACTAATGGCACTAACAGAAAGTTTATAATTTTGCTGACCTAAAAGTAAAAAGAATTAAAAATAAAGCAAAACAAAAAGAAAATAAATAATGCAGAAAACAAAACAAAAAAACTGGAAACAAAATAAAAATAGCAACAATAAGTATTTTGTTGTAAGTAGAAACAAAATAAAATAAATAAAGCAACAAAGAAAACAAAAAAAACAAAAAAAAATGTTTTCAAATTTGAAAACTAATGGCACAACAAAAGTTTATAATTTTTCTAAAACTAAAAGCAAAAAAGAATTAAAAATAAATCAAGAAACAAAAGAAAACAAATAATGCAGGAAACAAAACAAAAAAACTGGGAAAAAAATAAAAAATAGCAATAATAAGTATTTTGTTGTAAGTAGAAACAAAATAAAATAAATAAAGCATGAAAGAAAACAAAAAAACAAAAAAGTGTTTTCAAATTTGTAAACTAATGGCACTAACAGAAAGTTTATAATTTTCCTAAAACTAAAAGCAAAAAGAATTAATAGATAAAGCAAAAAACAAAAGAAAATAAATAATGCAGAAAACAAAACAAAAAAACAGGAAAAAATAATAAAAATAGCAACAATAAGTAAAGAAAACAAAAAAAACAAAAAAGTGCCTGCTACTGGGCCCCCACGGCCTGAATACGACTAGAAACCCTACCATGGGCCAGGATTCAGGCCCGGAGAAGGCCCAGCAGGCCCACAGGCAAAGTAGTGTCAGATTAGGCCCATAGGCCTGCAGTTCAGAGGAGTTCGAGAGAGAGGAGGCAGCAGTGCTTATAAGCAGGTGGTCGACGCTCTCAACTAGCGAGGTGGGACTAAACTCCCACCATCACGCCGCTGTGCAAGGCCATTGGTCCCGGTTGGTGCCACGAACCGGGACCAAAGATTGGTCCCGCTTCGTGGCACCAACCGGGACCAATGCCCCCCCTTTAGTCCCGGTGCATGCCACCAACCGGCACCAAAAGCCGCCGCTTCCCGCCCTTTGGGCTTCTGAAAAGAGGCCTTTGGTCCCGGTTGGTGGCACCAACCGGGACTAAAGGGTACATTAGTCCCGGTTGGTGCCACCAACCGGGACTAAAGGCTTTGCTATATGAGCAGCACTTAGCAGTTTTCGACCAAATCACCCACTTCTCCCCCGACGCCCCCTGCTCTTCCTCGTCGCCATCGCCGCCCGACGCCCCTGCTCCACCTTGCCGTCGCCGCCGCCACCGACGCCGTCAGGCTGCTCGCCTTTGCCGTCGCCGCCGCCATCGACACCATCAGGCTGCTCGCCTTCGTCGTCGCCGCCGCCCCCTGTGAGCACAGCCTGCTCCCGCGCCCCTCCCGTCCCGCGCCCCTGCGCCCCTGTCCTGCCGGCCGCCGTGCCGCCGCCCCTGCTCTGCGCGGCCGCCGTGCGCCGCCCCTGTCCTGCGCGGCCGCCGCGCCGCCGCCCCTGCCCTGCACTGGCGCCGCGCGCCGCCCCGCCGCCCCTGCCCTGTTTATATGCCCTTTTTTAGATTTTTTGTTTTTTGCATTTTTATAAAAATGTATATATGTATGTATATATGTTCTGTGTGTATATATATGTTCATGCATATATGCAAAAGATAGATTTTTAGAGAAAATAGTATTTTTTCTGTTCGTAGATTTTTTTGGTGATATTAATTATTGTAAATATGCAAATGTTTGTATATTCATATGAACAATGAATTAGGCAAAACCTTTACTTTTTTTCTAAAATTTCTATTTGAACATTATTTTAAAAAAACAAGCAATACTTCATATATTTTTAAGAAGGAAGAAGAAGAAAAAGAATGAGAGGAAAAGGAAATAAGAAGTGGAAGAAGAAGAGAAATAAATAAGAAGTAGAAAAAAGAAGAAAAGGAAGAGGAGAAGAAGAAAGGAATAGAGGAGAAGAAGAAAAATAGAAATTTTTTCTATTTTTTCTTCTTCTCCTCTATTCCTTTCTTCTCCTCTTTTTTTTTCTTTTTTTCTTCTTTTTTTCGATCTTCTCCTCTATTCCTTTCTTCTTCTCCTCTTTTTATTTCTTCTTCGTTTTCTTATGTTTTATCGGGTCTGTTGTCGTCCATATACCCCTCCCGATAACTTCAACACGAGGGGGGGTCGATATACCCCCTCCTCGATAATATTATTTTCCCATGTATATGTATGTCACATCGTTGTCGATATAACCCCCTCCCGGATAACTTCGACATGAGGGGCGGTCGATATATATACCCCCTCTCGACCGTGATAACTTATACCACGGCAGCACCCCCTCGGCCCTCTCGCTCGACCAAAACTCTCGATGACACCCAAACCCTAGAGAAAAAATGATGTTGGTCTCCTACCCCCTCCCGCCGCGCCCCTACCCGACAAACTCTCTCGAGGCCACCCAAATTTACCAAGTTAAAAGAGCGTTGTCGTCGAGGCCACCCCAAACCCTTGAAGTGTTGTGTCGAGACCACCCCAAACCCTTGAGGCGTTGTCTAGGCCATCCCAAACCCTAGAAAAGCAACGTCGAGGCCACTAACATGATTCCTTATTGTGATTAGCTAGCTAGTTCTACGTTTGCCACTAATATATATCCATCTGTACCATGTTTGAATAATAATTGACATGTTGTAAATATTTGCAGAAACTATGGAGCACTCTCGAGTGAAGCAACAGAAGCGATGTTGGGGGAGATAATCGCACAAGGAAGTGATGTCGTTGCGTCATTTCTCAACGACACCGATGGTCAGGAAGGACTGGGTGAAGAAGAGGGCTATGTTCATGATGGCTCCGGTCCATTAATGCCGGTACAAGAAGAGGGCTATGTTCATGATGGCTCCGGTGACCCAATGGAGGTACAAGAAGGAGACTGTGCTGACTGCTCCGGTGACCGAACCGAGTCCGGCCAGGTATATATATATTAGTTAAGCCCGTGCCGACTAGTTAATTGATGCATTCATTGTTTTGGTATATGTACACATATTAATTAACTCTCGTCTTTCTTCTTTTTTCTAGCCCACCGGATCGAGCACAACTTCGGTAAGGAGACGAGGCCTGGATAAAAAGTTGAGCTCGGATGAAAGGTTTGAGATCACAGCAATCGCACGCGGCGGTGAATCGATTGAACCCATCCAGACAAAGAACACATTTGCTACTCAGTGCGGGGTTCTTGTTAGGGACAAGATCCCGATCAGCATCCACCAATGGTATAAGCCTAAGGAGGAAGACCCTGAGGTGTCTTATGTCAATGATATGCAGAAAGATGATCTTTGCACTGAGCTGAAGGCAAATTTCACCCTACCGCCAGAGGAGGATCCAGAGAAGCCAGTTAAAGAGGAATTAATCAGGTCTTGTGCTCTTAAGAAGATGGCAGGCCTATTCAGGAGGTGGAGGAAAGAGCTGAACAAGTTTGTTGACAAAGAAGAGACACCAGAATTCATCGGCAAATATGAGAAGATCAGAGATCACTGGCCCGCATTTGTGGCCCACAAGACATCGGAAAAGACTAAGAAGATGTCGGCGACAAACAAGCAAAATGATGCGAAGAAGAAGTTTCACCATCGCACAGGGTCAGGTGGCTACCTCAAAGCCCGGCCTAAGTGGTCCAAGGCTGAGAAAGATCTGCTTGATAAAGGGATCGAACCAGAGACAACGAACTGGCCAGACCGTTACCGGACTTGGTTCTTCGGGGCTGGCGGAACCTTGGACCCTGTATCAGGGAAGTGCCGTTGGACGGACGAGCAACTGAAAATACCAGTCAACAGGCTTCAGCACTATATTGATGCAGCGCAGCAAGGGACGTTCGTTCCAGACAGGGAGAAGGACGAGCTCACAATGGCCATCGGGAATCCTGAGCTCCCTGGACGGACACGAGGCACGCCATGCTCCATTCCGTGGAAGGTTGGTTTTCCGGACGCATGGGGTTACAAAACCCAGGAGAGGAGGAAGAAACTGGAGCAGAGCCAACTGCAGGCGCTGCACGAAAGGGTACAAGGGCTAGAGGAACGAGAAGCAAATCGCAGCAAATGACCTGCCGAAGCTTCCCCCGAAGCTACCCCGCCATCTCAGCGGAGAAGCAGCATGGCTTCCATCGAGCTGCTTCAGTCGGAGCATGTCTTGACGGTTCTGCTAGTTACCCTGTGGATTTTATCACGGAGTCTCAAAATTGCCACCTTATGACGCAATGGCAGAACTTCAAAGTCAAGGCGGCTGTCGGCCAGGTTCGACCTTCTGAACCCGGCGCAACTTTTCACTGTCGTCCGATTCCAGAACGATATGCTAGGGTGACGGTGGACGAAATAACGGAGGTATTTGAGGACCTCTAGCTTGACCATCCTACCAGTGAAGGGGAGACTCGGCTGGGTTCTGCTCTGAAGACTCCATGCCTATGGCGGAAGGAGTTCATCAAGCTTCCGAACTGGAGCCTCCTCCTCCTCCTCCGGCGAGTCAGAGCACTCCGCCTCCTCCTCCGACGAGTGATGACCAGGGCACTCAGCCTCCTTCTCCGGCATGTGGCGGCACTCCGCCTCCTTCTCCGCCTACGCCGGCGCGCCCGAGCAGCCATCAGCCTCCTCCTTCTCCGCCTCACCAGCAAGGGCGGAAGATACCCGCCGCCGCCCTGGCTGCTCCGGCGCGTCGTAGTCCTTCTCCTCCGCCTCGTAAGCAAGCACGAAAGAAGTCAGACGCCGCAACCGCTTCGTCTGCTCCGGTGTCTAGCAGTACAGCCAGCAGAGGCGGGAGGCAATACAGATATGGTCCTTCTCTCAAGCCTCTAGAGAAGTTACCGTACAAGAGGACCAAGGAGGAAAACGCGAAGATCATGCGGGCCGAAGTGGACGACTTCTTTGAAGGGTTGAAAGCAAATAGACATCCACCTCCAGAGGAGAAGGTAGATCCGGTGAAAGCAAAGCGCACTACCGATGCCCTGAGGAAACCACCAAAGTCTCCGCCGAGAACGAACTATGAGCGCATTACTGAAGAAACATATCTCAAAGCGGAGCGGTCGGGAAGTACTGTCAGACATCAAAGGTCAAAAGAACAAGCAGCTGCGAAAAAAATTCCCAGCTCGGCGAACAAGCAAATCAATCGTGCCCCCTGCTCAATATGTCTAGCGACGACATCGTCGCTAATACTCCGGGGACGGTGGCCGGTTATGGCAATCTTGCAGATTACCTGCCTGACGATCAACTTCCTGATTTCATGGAGGTGGACGAACACAGATACGAGTACGGGAAGCCTCTCGTCAAAGATGAAAAATCTCTAACAACGATGATGCGAAGATTCCATAATTGGTACATGAAAACCTGCAGAGAGTCTGGGGGGACGAATACTTTGTATCTGAACATTAAAGAGGAGCACGACCTGTTGGAACTGATATGTTGCCTGTTCCATTTGAGGAGTTCTTCGAGTTCTTCAATTAAAAGGCCCTCGATAAATTAACGGTCTTTTGCTACTGTCTGTAAGTACTATTTCTGTCATTAAGTCTCTATATATAGCTCAGCTCTTTCATTGCATGTATTTATAATTAATTATCCTCACTACATTATGCAGATTGAAGATCGTTGAGTGTAGAAAACAAGAAATATATGATATTGGGTTCATTAACAAAAATATCATAGATGAAATTCAGGTTAAAAAGCACGCCGAAGAGGCCGAGGCCAACTTGCTACAATCGTTGATCAAAAGTCAAAACAAAGATACCATACTCTTTCCTTACAACTTCGAGTGAGTGTTACTGTCGTGTGCATATTCGGTTTCCCTTATTACTCGAGCGAGGTTATAGTAATGTAATTGATGAGTTATGCATGCATGCGCAACTTCCACTATGTTCTTATGGAGATTAAGCTTGAGTGGGGACTAGTAACCGTCTTAGACTCGAGACGAAAAGATCCCGAAACCTATGCGGACATGACTAAAATGCTCAACATGTAAGTTCAATCGATCATTATCGCACCATATCGGCAACTTTTTGTTCATTTCCTGATATCTCAAGTAATAATAATTATTTTCTTTGTCTTGCAGGATTTGGAAACAGTTCACCGCAGAAGCTCCGGGACTGCCGAAGGAGCTGCGATATACATACCCGAAAGTAAGTACTACTGGCTAGCTAGTTGCGCGCATCTCCCGTTGATTCTATAGCTATACTTTCATCAATGCCATTTATAATGCTTCATTATCAGTTTGATTGACCTCTATTTCTCGTAAAGTGCTTGTGGCAGGAACAAGGGAATAATTACTGTGGATACTACGTGTGCGAGTTCATCTACAACGCGACTTTGAAAAATAAGCGGGGCTACTCTAAAAGACAATATGAAGTGCGTAAGCAATAATATTCACAATTTCATTTTATTACACCATCATTTCTGTTGAGTTTCATTCATATATATGTATTAATTAACCCCCTTCTTCAAATTAGACGTGGCAGATGCGGAATGAACTCCTAGAACAAGATCGCATGAAAGCAATTCAAGAGGAATTGGCGGGATTCTTTCTTGACCACGTCATCAATAAAGCCGAAGAATACCATGTGGAAGTTGATTTCAATTGCTAGGGGATTGTAAGAGATCTTACATATTGTATATGTATGTAGCCAGTAGCGTGGGATAGATAATACGAAAACTTGTTGTTCGACCAATCTCTCGGAGAAGGAGAGGTCGATCGATCACTTCTCTCGATATGCATGACGAACTTCTGTACTTAATGGTTCCCTTCATTTTCTTACTAGCTAGCGTGTCGAGGGCCTCTATATGTATAGTACGTAGCATCAACCAAGCACGAACATAAGAGAGGACACTTCTCTCTATTAATTAGCTAGCTAACACAATATATGAAAACCTAAATTAACCCCCCAAAACCCCCACCCCCTTTAAAAAAACAAAAACCCCAGCCACTAAAATGCTGATGCGTGGATGCCTTTTGGTCCGGGTTGGTGCCACCAACCGGGACCAAAGGCCCTCCTGCTTGGGCTCGGTGCACCGGCCACGTGGAGTCCCATCTGTCCCGGTTCGTGTTAGAACCGGGACTAAAGGTCTAGGGCATTAGTAATGACCCTTTAGTCCCTGTTCAAGAACCGGGACGAAAGGCCCTCACCAACCGGGACTAATAGGGGTTTTTCTACTAGTGCTGGTCGGCTCCGGTCCCTTGGGCGGTGGGGTTGGAGTGCGGGAGAAATCCTTGCCGGTTCTTCGGCTCCGATGCGATGACACCTGCGGGTGCCACCATTCCTTCCTGGATGGTGTCGGTGATATCCACCCCCCACCTCGCACCTTCCTCCTTGTGCCGGAGGAAACCCTAGAATAAGTCCGGGCAGCAGCGTTGTCGGCGTCGCATTCCTTCTTGGAGGTGCTGCTTGGTGCATGGCGGTTCGGAGCCTCGGGTTGTGGTGGTTTGCTGGAGGGCGTAGCAGTGGCGGGTCATCCGCGTTTTATCGAGCTGACGTTGTTGGCATTAGTTTCTTCTTCTTTTTCGGGCTTGACGTGCTATTCACCCAAGTGTTCCTTATATCGGTGTTGGTTTCTTTGAAATACAAAGCGGGGAGAAACCCTTTTCGGTAATGAATCGGGAGTCTGGTGATGATCAGAATGAGGACCTAAAGGATGCAAGACGAGTAACCGACGAAAAGTGAGAATGAACCAGAACCAGACCATCATCCATGAAGCCATGTGCAGAAGAGGAGGAAATTTCTCAAGCAGATCAATATAGTTACACTGTGATGAGGAGCTTACAGCGAATCCTAATATGTACAGTCAGTCACATTCACTTGTAATCCAGAACTGGAAGCTGTGATGTAGTCCTGAGGAGGAGCGCCGAAGCGACGGGGTGCATCATGATGTGGGCGATCCTCAGCTTTATCTGCCCACGACGTGGCAGCGGCCGAACCCCGCTCTTCCTTTTACCCTTGTAGACTCTGATGAGATAGCCGGCACAAACTTTCTCGCCCATGGTGGTGAAGGAGATGTCTTTCTGCGAGCTTCCTTGGTTGCTTGCTTGCACTTATGGTTGATGTTTGCTCCCTGCGTGGTGGTCTATTTATATAGTTTCAGGGAGTTCTATCCGGATCCGAGACATGCCAGCTAGATTGTTGCTCCTTTGCCATCGACTGTATTTGGATGATGTTCATTTTTCAAATGCAACGCTGTGTGTCTGTCTATTGGTATGGGAAGCTTCTGTTGATGTGTTTTGTTCCGCTGATGATTTGTGGCTGTTTGTCCCTGTGTTCTCTGCAAACCTTTGACTCTTGAACTACCACTGTATCCACCTGTCAGGCCCAATGATGTGCCAATGTTAGACACCAGTACATGAATCATGTGTATGTGCAGAGCAGAGAATGGTTGCCAACTTGTGATGTCCCCAGATCCAGAGTATTAATCTGTCAATGAAGAAGCATCTGTGATTAAGTTTGTTGATTGTATGATTATGCTTGTTAATTGGGGGCCGTAAGAAGGTTCCTGTCTCATGCTTGCTGCTAATCATTTGCAATTTCCTGTCTGATAAAGTGGGTGATGCAGTCTGGTGGTTGTCCTTGACTGGTCTTGGCTGAACACCTGTACTGTGCTACTGCAGCCATGTAAGGCAATTTTTTGGTCATCCTTTTGGTGAAAAATTAATGCATGCGTAGTCGTCTCCTGTAATTGGTCACGGTACCTCTGCATTTTTCTTGAGGTGTCACATTTATGCTAATCATTTGCATTCCATGAACCAGGATAGGCGAGTTTGATTAAACAAGAACATTATGATGAAGGATGGGACCAAGTGATGAAGCTATTGGATCCCTAAGCGAGAACTGTAACAATAAGGAGCCTTGGTAACTTTAGAAGTCATGTTGTTGTGAGTAACTTGCTGTTTCATTGTGTACAGAGTTGCAAATATCACTTTGTTGTAACCACCAATGTTTAACCTTGCAAGGTAGGCCGCCAAACTGCTCGTTCGTTGCCGTATTATCGGAGCACAAGAACGTGAAGTAGAACAACCACTAATCAGACCAAGCTCCACCTTGCCACGACCGCCTTAATAGTTTGAAAAGAGATAACCGTAGTCACATTCTTTCTCAAGAGTGAAAAGAGTAGGCAAAATAAACCTCCTATCTGAAGCACAAGAAAAAACGAAAAAAAAAGAGTAAGCAAATCAACCTCTCAAGTGCAGCACAAAAAAAGTTTTTTTGAGAGAACAACACAAAAAAGAGTGATGGTTCGCTGGAGTAGGCTGCGAGGCCCAAGTGGCTCAGGAGTGTAGCAGCCCGTTATCCTTCCACCGTTGGAAGTGAGCAGTTGTCGCTGCTCTGTGAAGCCAGCCTCACGCTGTGCCTGCCACATTATGGACCGTGAGGCCCAGCTTTCGCATAGGCCCCAGCTGCTCGCTGCTCTGTGAAGCCAGCCTCACGCTGTGCCTGCCACATTATGGACCGTGAGGCCCAGCTTTCGCATAGGCCCCAGCCGGTCCACTACGCAACTTGGAACGGGCAGGCCAGCATTAGCACACCCAAACCAGGCCCACAACACTACAACAGCGTCCACATCACCTTAATACCCCCACTCGGGTTACAAGCTCTCGTAACTGAGCTCGCGAGTGAAGAGAGTGGAGACAGGTATTTAAGCCGGTCGAATGCCTCCTCGGTTAGCGAGGTGGGACTAAAGAAAGAGGAGTGATGTGCTTCCAGCTGCGACAAGAGATGTTTTTAGCGTGGGCTTTGGCAGCTTTGGCATTTGTCGTTGTGGGCTCATGGATGTGGCCATGTGGACAAGGTTGGGGCAGCCATACTACTAGTGAACTTGCTTCACATGGAAACAGTATAAACTGCCGCATGATTAACGCTGGTACTAAGAAACATATTCTATTTATAGAAGTCCCTAATGCATATCAGTGGGTAAAACAGTACAATCTCTCTATCATGCATGCATGTTGACATGTACTATATCTAAAAGTGCCAGCTAATAAAAAACCCGACATGAAAGGTCCATTAGCAATGAGAGAGATTAGTTGTGTATCTTATTGACGATACAAGTCTTGTTAGGCAAACCAAGGCGCACTAATTAACGACTCGCTCGGTCCCGTACTATATTTGAGAACTTTGTGGGAAAACTCAAAATTGATAAAATTATGCTACTCCCTCCATTCCATAATGTAGTGCCTATAGATTTTTGTAAAAGTCAAACTTTGCCAACTTTGACCAAGTGTATAGAAAAAATTGTCTACATCTACAATACCAAACATGTATATTCTGAAAATATAACTCACGATGTATCCAATGAGGTGCATTTGGTATTCTAGATATACCTACTTTTCTCTATATACATGGTCAAAGTTTGTAATGTTTGACTTCTGTAAAAATCTATAGGCACTACATTATGGAACGGAGGGAGTATACCACAAAATTTTGTCTCGGAATATGACCATCTGTGATGTGTTTATGCAGAAGACGGGAGATGCGTGAATAATCAGATGTATTATTCTTTTTAATATATTTTTATTTCCCTCAAAACAATAACACAATTAGAAGTAGTGGTGGTTGACAAAGAAAGAAGACCCGATCTACGGCAATGTGAGTCACCATCAATTTTCAAGTGTCAACCTGTTTGTTGATAGATTATTACGTGGCTCATAAGAACTCTGCATTTTGCTGAGATGGCACTTTTCTGTTAATCATTTGCACTCCATGGATCTAGAAAGTAGAGTCAGATTAATCAAGTCATTTTGATGAAGGCATCATCAGCTCTAATGAGAGGTTTAAGTATAGGCCAAACAGTCTTCGCTGCATTTGGAGCCAAGGAAAATGCCAGGAAAGAACAGAGATGCAGACCACAGAGTATACATACAAGAACAATAATCCGGCTGGCTGCATCTTGCATATTTAGCTCTCAAATAAGGTTGCTGTTAACCTTCACATCGAGTACTCTCAGGACCATCTCTACAAATGTATATTAGGAACTCTAGTGTGGTTATTTGGGTACTACTACATGATAGTAAGAGATAATTTGTTGGCAAAGAAAATAACCCATACTAATCTTTCAAATATCTCAAAAATGGTTGTTTATTGTGGAGAATTGTGGAAAATATTTCTCAGAATATGATTTTTTGTGATGTGTACTAGACAACATGAGAGAGCGTGAATAATAATGTGTATTGTTCTTGCTCATTCAAATATTTTTCTGGTTCGCCTCAGTACCATAACATAATTGGAGCAAATTCACAACAATGTGAGTCACCATAATTGTGACAAGTCAGAATATTTTCTAGTCTATCCTATCTTTCCAATCTAATCACGATACTCAACACTAATGATAGAGACTACTCTCCAACGAAATGAAATACAACAATAATAACAATCTTCGAGCTCAAGTTGCATGTCAACTTGGTGCTTCAACACCTATTTGCAGAGTTCTTTTGATGACCTCTGGCACTCTGTTCAGGCGTTTCCCGTCATTGATTATATAGTAGTATCCAGCTTCTTGCTGTATCAAGTGATGAGGCTATTTGAACTAAGCGGGAATAGTAACAATAAGGAGCGTGTTGTCAGTTGGCTACGCCTTGGTAACTTAGAAATCAAGTTGTTGCGAGTAACTTACTGTTTCAATGTATACAGATTCAGAATTATCACTCTGCTGTAATCGTCAGTGTTTATTCTAGGTCTTGCAAGACAGGCTACCAAGCAGCTACTATCTATGTTCCAAAATAACTGAAGTTCTCGATTTATCTCAAGTCAAACTTGTTTAAGTTTGAGCAAGTGTAGAGCAAAACTTATTAACATCTAGAACATCAAATTAGTCCCATGAGATTTCTATGAAATATAAATTCATATTATACGTATTTGGTTTTGTAGATTGTAGCATATTTTTTCTATATGGTTGGTTAAACTTAAACTAGCTTTGACTTAGGACAAACCTTAAAACTTCAACTATTTTGGAACCGAGTTGTTGTCGTGTTGTCGGTTAAAAAAAACAGAAGCACAAAAAGGTGTAACAGAAGAACCACTAACCAGACCTAACTCAACCTCACTACCACTGCCTTGATAGTACAAAAAGAGTAAGCAAATCAACCTGATATGTGTGAGGCAAAAGAAAAAGTGATGGTTCGCTGGAGTAGGATGCGAGGCCCAAGTGGCCAAGGAATGCAACGGCCCGTTATCCTTTCACCGTTGGAAGTGGGCAGTTGTCGCTGCTCTGTGAAGCCAGCCTCACGCTGTGCCTGCCACATTAAGGACCGTGAGGCCTAGCTTTCGCATAGGCCCCAACCAGTCCACTACGCAACTTGGAACGGGCGGGCCAACGGTAGCACTCCCAGACCAGGCCCGCAGCGCTACAACAGCGTCCACATCGCCTTAATGCCCCCACTCGGGTTACAAGCTCTCGCAACTAAGCTCGGCGAATGAAGCAAGTGGAGGCGGCTATTTAAGCTGGTCAAATGCCTCCTCCGTTGGCGAGGTGGGACTAAAGAAGGAGGAGGGCTGTGCTTCCCGCTGTGACAGAGAGATGTTTTTAGCGTGGGCTTAGGCAGCTTCGGCATTTGTGGGCTCATGAACGTGGCCATGTGGACAAGGTTTAGGCAGCCCATTTGTGGATTTTACTGCTAATTAGCATAGTAAACCTGCTTAGCAGAAATGGAAACAAATACAAATTGCTGCATGTTGAAAGCTGGGATATTTTTTCCACCTTGTTGAGTTGTCTTCTCCTCTTCTCCAACCCTCTGCAAAAAGCCCAAACAAGCAGAGAGTAAAGAAAAAAAATATTTTTACCGCATGTAAAGCTGCCTCCACATACTTGACTGGTGCATGTCAAGTACACCATCCGATGGAGGTGGCTCAACAAGCAGTTCTCTTTCCGTGGGACGTTTATCAGACGCATTTTTGGCATCATCATGAAGCCATCCAGGAGTGTCTTGAACGACGCACCGACAAGTTCAGGCGAGGAGAGCGAATCGGGTGATAAACAACCTGGTACTGGTAGTGATCAAAATGAGGACAAAAGGATGCAAGACAAGAAGCGAGAACGAACCACAGCATCATCATCTATGAAGTCTACACCATGATGTGCAGAAAGAGGAGAAACTTTCTCAAACTGGTAAAGGCGGTTACACAGGGGGAACGGGTTTAAAACAAATCCTAACATGTACAGAGTCACTGACATTTCACTTGTGATCCAGAACAGGAAGCTGCGACGTAGTCCTGAGGAGCGCCGAAGCGACGATGTACGCTATCCTCAGCTTTATTTGCCCACGACGTGGCGCTGGCCGAACCCAGCTCGGCCTTTCGCCCTTGTAGACTCCGACGAGATTGCTGGCACATACTCTCTCGCCCATGGTGGTGAAGGAGGTGTCTGTGACTGAACTTTCTTGGTTGTTTGCTTGCACTTATGCTTGATGTCTGCTCCCTGCGTGGTTGTCTATTTATAAGGCTTCAGCGAGCTTTATCTAGATGCAAAGACATGACAGCTAAATTCTTGCTCCTTTGTCGTATCAATGGAGGGCGCCATTGATTGAATGTATTTGGATGACGTTCATTTATTAAATGTAACCAATGTATGTAGTGTCTGTTGTTGGTATGAGAAGCTGCTTCCGTTGGTGTGTTTTTTGTCCAAGGCATGATTTTGGGCTGTTTGGCTGTCCCTGAGTTTATCTACAAATCTTTGACTCTTGAACAGACACTGTGTACACCTGTTAGGCCAAATGATTTGCCAATCTTGGACACTTGTGATGTGCAGAGCAGAGAATGGTTGCCAACCTGCAATGTCCCCAGATCTAGATTACTAATCTGAATATGAAGAAGCATCTGTGATTATGATTGTTGATTGTGTGATTATGCTTGCTAATTGGGGGCAATGAGAAGGTTCCTCCTATCATCTGTGCTGCTAAATCATTTGCATTGTCTTGTCCGATGTAGTAGTTTTTTTTTTGAAATAACCACATATATTTCATAAATTAGACAAACCGATTACAAAGAGTATACATGTGGTCATCATAAGAGACATACATAGATATCTTGCTGGAGCCTGAGCTGGCGGCGTCGGGGCGCGGCGCGGCTCCACCTCCGCCTCCACCATCCAATGGTAAAGGCCCCGGCGAGAAGGACAAGGACAAGGGCGAGGACCACGACAACGACGAGAGCATGGGCGATGACTCCATCGACGCAGCGGCGTGGGACAAGGTGGGTATCACCGACAAGACCATGGACAAGACGGCGGGCCTGCCCAAGGGCAGGGGGGCGGCTACGGCTGCGCACCCCGATGCGACGGGCGCCCTTCTGGAGGTGGACCAGTACGGATCCAACATGGCCCTCGACTCCGAGGCGGAGCGGGGCGCGACTGCCTCATGCGACTCGGGGCGCCGCTCCTCCCTCCTGCTTGGCGTGCGGTCCCCGGGGCTCGGAGGTGGCGCGCTTGGGGGCGGCTCCAACATGTGGCTGTCCCCTCCCTCCGATGGTGCGAGCAAGAGCAGCTCGGTGAGGCAGGCCAAGAAGCCCGCGGGCCGCAAGGTGACGTCGATCCCTCCGATGGAGAACCTGGGTGCGCCACCCACCCCCAAGCAGGCGGTCATGGCGTTGGCCTCTCCGCTAGCTCTGGCTGGCGATGGTGCTGCATCTGCCTCGGCGGGCCTGGCCGCTGCCCTTCGGGCGGAGGCCGTGGCGCTCCCGGTGGTCAAGGCGTGTCGCTCCAAGGCGGTGGCTTCGGATCCTACCCCGACGCGCACCAGTGGCCGCCCCAAGGGAGCCAAGGGCAACCTACCATCGCTTCAACGCGCACAACTTCTGCAGGCCGAGAAGAACATGGAGATTGATGGTAATCCTCCCCCTTCCTCTCGCTTTACGATTCTAGATTCCTTTTCGGACTCGCATCTGGGGGTTGTTTTGGGGGACAGTGGGGTGGACTTAGTTAGTGAGGGAGAGGCCCGATCGCTAATTTCGTTAGTCCGTTCGAAAGAACTTGCGCAGGCAGCCCTTGCTAGTGCTGCAGCTGCGCGTGCGGCCAAATCGACAGAGGGAGCAGGGGCACCCTCGACCGTGGCTGCGCTGCCCGATTTGAGCGCGGAACCAGCAGGGGATGGTACCGCAACTCCTCCCCGTCTGCCCCAAAGGACGAGGCGCGTGGCTAAGGCGGTGACCTCGCGTGGGATCCGTCCCCGTAACCGCATTATTTGATGCGTTTTCTTTTTTGGAACATACGTGGCTTCGGCCACGCTGGGAGATGGACCCAACTTAAAGAATACATGTGTAATGAGGGGATTGACGCGGTAGGCATCCAGGAAACCATTAAGGCCGAGTACCGACATCATGAGTTGCTGGCGATTGATCCTCTGGAACGATTTGCGTGGCATTGGTCCCCGGCCCGCGGCCACTCGGGGGGCATGCTCATGGGTGTTAGCAACCTTTGCTTTGAGGTGCTGTCTTGGGAGACAGACACTTTCTTTGTCTCTGCCCATGTTAGGCATAGGGCGTCGATGCGGGAGTGGGTGATGTTGGTGGTTTACGGACCCGCTGATCACTCGCGATCGCTCGAATTTCTAAACGAGCTGCAAGCCAGGGTGGGTGTCGTGCAAGTCCAGCAGTTGCCGCTGGTGATGGGGGGCGATTTCAATCTAATCCGCTCGCGCGCAGATAAGAACAATGTGAACATCAACTGGAACAGAGTCGCTTTGTTCAATAATGCAATTGCAGCCATGGCACTTAGGGAAGTGGCCAGGTCTGGAGCGCGGTTCACCTGGACCAACAAACAACTATCGCCGGTGCGGTCTGTTCTAGATAGGGTTTTTGTTACGGCCGATTGGGAGCTATAGTTCCTGCTGTGCTTGTTGGTCGCCGAAACTAGGATCGGGTCTGACCACGTGCCTCTGGTCCTGTCCACCGGGGAGGACAGGATCAAGCGTAGCCCGCGTGTCTTCTTCGAAACTGCTTGGTTTGAAATACCTGATTTTGATCAGGTATTCAGGCTCAAGTGGGAGGCATGTGTGAATAGGCTCGGCCCCCAGAGGGGCCCCATGGAGCTGTGGGTCGCGTCTGGGGCGGGCCTGCGTGCGCCCCTTAAGGGCTGGGGAGCCAACCAGGGCCGCGACGACAAGCTCCGCCGAGCCCGTCTTGTCTAGGAGCTCGCGGCGATGGACGCACAGGCCGATGCTCGCGCTTTCTCTGAGTCCGAGTGGGCCTATCGATACGACCTGGAGGGACGGCGGAGAGGGGGTCTCAAATGGACCCTGAAAGGCGATGCGAACACGCAATACTTCCACGCCTACGCGAATGGCCGCCGCTGCAAGTGTGCCATCCTACGACTGCAATCCGACCAGGGGCTCCTGTTGCGTCAGGATGACATAGTGCGGCACGTCTATCAGTTCTACATCCAACTAATAGGCTCGAGTGAGCCCCAAATGGCGCGCCTTCGCGGGGACATGTGGGGTCCAGAGGGCAGGGTGTCTGAGGCCGAAAACGACGCGCTAGGCCTCGCCTTCACCACCCAGGAAATCGATGTCGCCATCCACGGTATGAAGTCTGACACGGCCCCTGGCCCAGATGGATGGCCGGTGGCCATGTTCAAACGCTTCTGGGCCCTCTTACAGGGCCAAATTTTTGGGGTCTGTAATGGCTTCATGTGTGGCGAAGTTGACATCTCGCATCTAAACTTTGGGATCCTCTCCCTCATCCCTAAAGTTCAGAGGGCTGATAATATTAGGCAGTTTAGACCCATTGCACTGATCAACATTCCTTTTAAGATATGCGCCAAAGCCTGCTCGTCGCGTTTATCCCCGGTAGCTCACCGTATTATCAGTAGGAACCAGTCCGCGTTCATCCGTGGGCGTCACATTTTGGAGGGGCCTCTCGCTTTGCTCGAGATTATCCACTCGCTCAAACGCTCTCATGAGCCCGCGATTCTTCTTAAATTAGATTTCAAAAAAGCGTACGATCGAGTCAATTGGAATTCCTTAGACAGGTCCTCTTGGAAAGAGGATTCTCGCCCGTCTAGGTTCACCGCATGATGCAAATGGTCTCGGGGGGGCAGACAGCTATCGCGGTTAACGGGGAAGTAGGTCAATACTTCCGTAACAAACGAGGGCTGCGTCAGGGTGACCCAGCTTCTCCGCTTCTGTTTAATTTTGTGGCCGATGCCCTGGCTGCAATGTTAGACAGGGCTCGCCTGGCTGGCCACTTAAGAGGGATTGCCTCCCAGTTGGTACCAGGAGGAGTTTCCCACCTGCAGTACATAGACGACACGCTGCTGATGTTCGAACAGGACAGAAACAATATAGCTACGGTCAAGGCTATTCTGTTGTGTTTCGAACTAATGTCGGGTCTAAAAATCAATTTCCACCATGGGGATGGCACTTGACGCTAGTCAGGAAGTGGCAGATCTGCTAAACTGTAAGCTGGGATCTTTGCCATTCCAATACCCGGGGCTCCCAATAGGGGATCGGGCGCCTACCATCCAGGATTGGGCCCCGTTATGCAATACGGTGGCCGAACGGGTTGGCCCGTGGCGAGGGAGATTTATGTCATCGGGTGCACGGCTTATCGTCACTAACTCGAGTCTCTCCTCGCTCCCTATGTTCACCATGGGGATGTTTCTGCTAGCCGAGGGTGTGCATGTCAAGTTGGACACGCCACGGTCCCGCTTCTTCTGGGAAGGAGCCAGCCCCAAACGGAAGTACCACCTCGTCAAATGGACGGCTGTGTGTCATCCGAAGTCCTAGGGGGATTAGGATTGATGAACTCCAGGCTGATGAACATAGCACTCATGTGCAAATGGATCTGGAAGTTGTCGCAGGGTGAAACTGGTCTTTGGGTCGACCTTCTGCGCGCCAAGTACTTTCCGTCGGGCAATTTTTTTGCTGCAGCGGGACGGGGGTCCCCCTTCTCGAACTCTATCCAGGAGCTAAAACCAGTCTTCGCCATGGGGGCGAAGTTCCTGGTCAAGGATGGCTGCTCAACGCGTTTTTGGACGGACCAATGGATTGGCGACCAACCTCTCTAGTCCCGCTTCAGATCGCTATATAATATTGCGCTCGAGCCGCACTCTTTTGTGGCGCAAGTTTTGGCCGAGCCCCCCCCCCCCCCGTACTTCAGTTCAGGCGTGAGCTCACCGGCCCGGAGACGGCAAGTTTGGGAAACCTGCTATCTCTGCTGGAAGGGGTTGCCCTTTCTCAAGGTCCAGACGTGGTGTCTTGGCGCCTTAATGCCTCTGACAAGTTTTCGTTTAACTCCCTGTACCGAGCACTCGCCAGAGGTACCCAGCAGCAAGTGGCGACCGGGCTATGGAAGGCTCGGCTCCCCCTAAAAATCAAGATTTTCATTTGGCAACTGTGCCTTGACAAACTCCTAACTTCGGTAAATATCGCCAAGCGTAACGGACCGTCCAACGGGACTTGTGCTGTGTGTGGGGGGTCTGAAACAGCTAACCATGTATTTTTCCATTGCCATCTGGCTCGGTTTGCATGGAGCGCAGTCCGAGAGGCCGCTGGCCGGGATTGGGATCCTAGGTCAGGTGCTGAGCTAAGCGCTCTTCTGTCGTCTATGTCGGGTTCCGCTAGAATTGTCGTGTGGAGCTGTGTTGGGGCTTTACTCTGGGCACTGTGGCGCATTAGGAACAAACTTACGATCGAGGGTGTGTTCCCCTCACATCCGACTGACGTTATCTTCAAATGTGTTATCTTTTTGCAGCAGTGGGCGCCGCTGGCAAGGCGCCAAGACGTTGAGCTGCTGCACCTCGCTCTCGCCCATCTTCGACAGGTCTACACTCTGGCGAGAGCTCCCACGCCGCCCCCGTAGGGTCTGGGTGGTCCTTTTGGCATCATTGTGGCGAGCCTGCGTGCTCTGGTCTTGCCGTCTCCGGCATGTAACCCTGAACCTTCTGCCCCAGCTTTGGAGAGCTTCTGCAGGCTTTCGTGTTGTTGTTTGACTTGACTTGTGTATGCTGCCTGTTGTTGGCTTTATTAATTTAAAGTTGGACGCATCGAGCGTCTGCGTTCTAAAAAAAATAAATATCTTGCAATATTGCACCAAAGACTCCGCAGGAAATAAAATTGCAATTTCACTTCGGGAGAATCTTGTGCCATGCCGAAACGACGCCCACCATCGTCCTCCTCCGCTGCTGAAGCAACATTGAGAAAGATGGGAACTGCCATCATACCCAGATCTGGAGGAGCACCTTCGCATACAAGGATGCTTTTCGACCGATGAACCGGACCACTGCAAGCGACGAGACCGAGGCTTTGTGCCACGTCGGCCAGGGTTCCTCCCCGTGTCCGCTAGTTCCCAGCACGTCAACTTCATCTGACACGATCGAAGAAGAGGAGTGTCACTGCATGCTTTCATCCACGCACCTCATTGCAAGACACAAAACATAACTGCAACGATCGACACAAACGTCACCCAGGAGGGTGTCGTGCACCGACCATCAGACACAAATCTCACCGGATCTGAAGACCAGCAAGAAGACATAGCCACCTACTCCCCGACGCCACTCATTAGAACGACACCGAGATGGGGGATAAGCAGAAGCAGATTATTTCGACGCGGCGCTATCCCCGCCATTGATGCAGCACCTCTGGAAACAAACTAAGCCTATCCTAATGCACAGCCGGAGAGAAACTGTTGGGGTCCCCGTCCGCTGCCGCCGGAGCGGCAGACGTAGAGGACGAGGACCCCCAGCGTCGCCGGTGTTGAGGAAGGCAAAAAGTCGCCTCCCGATCGCCTCTGTAGAGCAGTTCCAGGAGCGAAAGAAGCGTAACCCAGTCTAGTGGTTGCGCTTGACTGGTCTTTGGTTTGAACACCTGTATGTATGTACGTACACTCCTGCCCACGTGGAAGACGTTTTGGTCAACCTTTTTGTTGATAAATTAATGTTGTACATGGTTCTGCTCACTTTCCTGCTAATCATTTGCATTCCATGAATCAACAAAGTAGAGCCTGGTTAGACATACTGGTTAACTTTTTGTTGATAGACTGATACATGTGGCTGTCTGATGTGATTGATCATAAATTCAGGAGGCCTCTGCATTTTTCTTGAGATGGCGTCTTTTTTGCTAATTATTTGCCATTCCATGGATGAATAATTAAATTAGAGTCTGATTAATCAAGACTATGATGTTGAAGGCATCATCAGTTCTGATGACAGGTTTCAGGACACTGCATTTGAACTTTGAAGCCAAGGAAAAAGCCATGAAAACAGACAGGTGCAGGCCATACAGAGTATACAAGAACTATAGAAGGACAAAGTATACAACTATACGAGGACGTGCGCGCCGAGGAAACCACGACGTGCGGATCAATCCGGCCGTGGGGCGCGGAACGTATGTGTGGGACGTGTAGAGGATGAGGCTCAACGGTAAGAAGCGCGTGTTCCGGACCTGTACTCAACGCGCCAGAGGGGCGAGTAGCCCCGCCTCCGGGTCCAGACTCCGTCACTGTCGGCGTCGCTACCGCCGCCTCCGCAATCGTCATAGAGGATGGACTGGGGAGAGAGAAACGGTGTCTAGCCCAGCCGCCGTTTGCTATTGATGCTCGAAAAGTAACCGCACACAGCTGGTTAAAAAAGATACAGGTACAAGACCCCGTAACGGCGGAGTGGGCTACCTCCTAAACGACCAGCCAACCGCTCCCATCAACGAAAATTTACAGGGGTGAAATGTAATTTTACAGCGGTTGAGGTTTGCTTAAGCCAGACCATGGCTCGGTGGATGCACCAGGGTGAAGAATTACTTTCACCCAAGGTTATTGACAGAGTTTTTATTGACTATTGACTTGGCTCGGTGGATGCACCAGACCATATATATATATCTCTATCTCTACTACTATAGTGCGGCAGTTTTGAAATTGGATTTACCACTCCATCTTCGTTCTCCCGCCCAAACAACCAATGGCTCAAACTCCACCGTTCATTTCCTCTGCCATGCATATCATTGTCATCCATCAAGCCATGGCTGACATGATCTGACGGCTAAGAGCTGCCGGATTCGCTCCCGCTCCTTGTGCACAGGACTAACTCTGCTCTCCAAATAAACAAGTAAAGAAGTCCCGATTGAATCTGGATTGCACCTACTGAAGTTGAGAAATTAATTAAACCAATTAAGGAGCGCTAGAATGGTGGCCAACCAGCTACTCCATGTGGCGCATACCGATTGGTCACTGTGAGAATTTCTTTTTTAGAGTTTTCAATGATAGGGAGACTTTTTTTCGAGAAAAGTAGTTCTAGCTTTTTTTATTTTAAGATGGTTGTGATGTCCACGTGACGCGAGAATATTTTTTTATTTTTTTTGACATAATGATGAGGTGCGCATAGCTTCCTCTCAAGCCGCCCGTAATGGCAGGCCCCAACCACTAGTGTCTAGAAACTGCTGCCACACATGCAAGTATGACAACTTGGCAAATAGTTAGCACATTTTGGTTCCCCGTTGTCACTTGGGAAATAACCACTCTACTATACTAACTTATTATTTAGATTACTGTAAAAAAGAAAATTTTAGATGCCACTATACTGCAAACTTGAAACTGTTTACATAACATAACATTGCATCGCTGATGCCAGCTAAAGTTTTATTCTGCTTCATCGAAAAATGTAATATTTTTATTAGTCACAGAAAAAAGTGTAATATTTTTATTTCAATCATACATAAGCTATACCTCAAGCTAATACATGGCATGAGTGTCTGTCGGACCTAAATGAATTACTTAGTTGCATAAAATAGCCCATAAACATACATGTAAACCGTCAAACAACTCAGAAACTATGCATCAGGGGAACTCAGCAAACATCATATAATAATGCTACAACTTTTATCATGCAATCAAATTCCTACTTGGAACTCAGTTTGATTTGTGCAAGTGATTTGCTTCTTATTTCAGCATAGTCCTTAGATCTTGCAAACAAACACACTATGATATCTACTCAATATACAAGCATGTACCCATTTCTCTCTCTAAAAAGAAGGTATACCGGTATATATCATACCAAACTATAGTGCAAAGCACGTGCCTTCGACTAGTATATTGACTATTCATCACCCAGGTGCAGAATAATTTATTCTTCAAATACTCATGCATTGCTACGGGCAACACTATATATAAATAATCAAATAAATTTGGTCATAGGTTTTGAGGCAATTCGGCTTCAAAGGGAGCAAAACTCATGGAGTGAGAAACCAGAGCAAGAGACTCTCAGGAGCAAAGAGGCTAAAGGGATATGGTTCATTCACGGTGGAGCGGGAGGACTTTGCATGGAATAAAGATGTCATTTGGAGCTGGAATAAATATTTTAGGCGCCCACAAATACCATTCCACCATCTCTCCTCCTTATTTTTCCATGAGTACAGTCAGAATATGCATCAACGCTAAAAATGTATTTTAAATCTTGTAGACTTGATTCATACTTGGGTGTTCTATGGACACGTGTTAGACAAAATATTTGATATGGTAAACCAAATTGACTATACAAACACACTATGATATCTACTCAAGATACAGTCGTGCACACAGGGTCTCTCCCGTACATCCCGTCCAGCCCTTCCCTCCCTCCCGTACCTCCCGTCCCTCCCTCGTGCGGCGGCGGCGCCCCGCACCAGGGAGCCCCTCCCTCCTCCTACAGCCTCGCCCCTCCTCCGCTCCCCTCCGCCGCCATCGCCCGGGGCGTCACAGGGCAAAGCCCTTAGGGCGTGGCGGCGGCGGAGGTTTCTCCTCGGATCTCGATCAGGTTGGGAGGCGGCACTCCTCTCCGGCCAGATCGGCGGCGGTAGCGCAGATCGGCGGCGACATGAAAGTGGTGCGGCGGCGGGGAAGGACGGCACTAGCAACGGCGGATCTGGCCTTGACTCATGTCGGGCTAATTCGTTGTGCTATCGATCTCAATCGCCGTCGGCGGGGCACTGTTCCTGGACTTGATCTGCAACACGACGATGTTTGAAGTGCCGGCCCTAGTCTTGGTGGTGGTTATTGGGGGAAAGTAGTAATTTCAAAATTTACCTACGCACACGCAAGATCATGGTGATGCATAGCAACGAGAGGGGAGAGTGTTGTCCACGTACCCTCGTAGACTGAAAGCGGAAGCGTTAGAACAACGCGGTTGATGTAGTCGTACGTCTTCACGGCCCGACCGATCAAGAACAGAAACTACGGCACCTCCGAGTTCTAGCACACGTTCAGCTTGATGATGTCCCTCGTACTCCGATCAAGCTGAGTGTCGAGGGAGAGTTCGTCAGCATGACGGCGTGGTGACGATCTTGATGTTCTACCGTCGCAGGGCTTCGCCTAAGCACCGCTATAATATTGTCGAGGACTATGATGGAGGGGGGCACCGCACACGGCTAAGAGATTAAGAGATCAATTGTTCTCTCTATGGGGTGCCCCTGCCCCCGTATATAAAGGAGTGGAGGAGGGGAGGGCCGACCCTCTCTATGGCGCGCCCTAGGGGAGTCCTACTCCCACCGGGAGTAGGATTCCCCCTTTCCTAGTAGAACTAGGAGCCCTTCCATGTAGTAGGAGTAGGAGAGAAGGAAAGGAAAGAGAGAAGGGAAGGAAGGAGGGGGCGCAACCCCCCCCCCCTAGTCCAATTCGGACTAGGCCTTGGGGGGGCGCGCGGCCTGCCCTAGGCAGCCCCTCTCTCTTTCCCGTAAGTCCGAATATAGTCGTCCAATATATCGGTCTTTACGTCTCGACCATTTCGAGACTCCTTGTCATGTCGCCGATCTCATCCGGGACTCCGAACTCCTTCGGTACATCAAAACTCATAATAAAACTGTCATCGAAACCTTAAGCGTGCGGACCCTACGGGTTCGAGAACTATGTAGACATGACCGAAGCACGTTTCCGGTCAATAACCAATAGCGGAACCTGGATGCTCATATTGGCTCCTACATATTCTACGAAGATCTTTATCGGTCAAACCGCATAACAATATACGTTGTTCCCTTTGTCATCGGTATGTTACTTGCCCGAGATTCGATCGTCGGTATCTTAATACCTAGTTCAATATCGTTACTGGCAAGTCTCTTTACTCGTTATGTAATGCATGATTCCGTAACTAACTCATTAGCTACATTGCTTGCAAGGATTATAGTGATGTGCATTACCGAGAGGGCCCAGAGATACCTCTCCGACAATCGGAGTGACAAATCCTAATCTCGAAATACGCCAACTCAACAAGTACCTTCGGAGACACCTGTAGAGCTCCTTTATAATCACCCAGTTACGTTGTGACGTTTGGTAGCACACAAAGTGTTCTTCCGGTAAACGGGAGTTGCATAATCTCATAGTCATAGGAACATGTATAAGTCATGAAGAAGCAATAGCAACATACTAAACGATCAAGTTCTAAGCTAACGGAATGGGTCAAGTCAACTACATCATTCTCCTAATGATGTGATCCCGTTAATCAAATGACAACTCATGTCTATGGTTAGGAAACTTAACCATCTTTGATTAATGAGCTAGTCAAGTAGAGGCATACTAGTGACACTATGTTTGTCTATGTATTCACACATGTATTATGTTTCCGGTTAATACAATTCTAGCATGAATAATAAACATTTATCATGATATAAGGAAATAAATAATAACTTTATTATTGCCTCTAGGGCATATTTCCTTCAGTCTCCCACTTGCACTAGAGTCAATAATCTAGTTCACATCGCCATGTGATTTAACACCAATATTCACATCTGTATGTGATTAATACCCATAGTTCACATCGTCATGTGATCAACACCCAAAGAGTTTACTAGAGTCAATAATCTAGTTCACATCACTATGTGATTAACACCCAAAGAGTACTAAGGTATGATCATGTTTTGCTCGTGAGAGAAGTTTAGTCAACGGGTCTGTCGGTGTCAAAACCGGCGGATCTCGGGTAGGGGGTCCCAAGCAGTGCATCTTAGGATCAATGGTAACACGAGGCAAGGGACACAATGTTTACCCAGGTTCGGGCCCTCTCGATGGAGGTAAAACCCTACTCCTGCTTGATTAATATTGATGATATGGGTAGTACAAGAGTTGATCTACCACGAGATCAGAGAGGCTAAACCTTAGAATCTAGCCTATGGTATGATTGTTGTTGTATATGTCTCTCGACTAGCCTGGCCCCGGTTTATATAATGCACCAGAGGCCTAGGATAACAAGAGTCCTAGCCGAATACGCCGGTGGGGGAGGAGTCCTTGTCTTGATCGCCAAGTCTTGTGAATTCTTCCTTGTATGCGGCAGCTGTCCGGACTGGCCCATGAGTATACGACCATGGGGGTCCTCGGCCCAACCCAACTGATCGGGAGATGACGCGTTGAGTACCCCCTAGTCCAGGACACTATCAGTAGCCCCCTGAACCGGTCTTCAAGTTAGGGACGCTCCTCGATTCTTTCGAACTGTTCTTCATCTTCGGTTGCCGGTCTTGAAAACTGGTTCAACAAATCTTCTCATCTTCTATCTTGAGGATCGCCGAAATGCATTCGACGAGTTTACGCGTCGGGTATCCGAGGAGCCCCTTTGTTTCCTGTCTTTATCAATGCCTTGTTATTTTTATGCCACACCTCGGGTTCGGAGTTGTTCCCGGGAGGCAGTGTCCTCTTGCTTCCGAGCTCTAACGCCAGACTGAATTCAAGGTATCTCTTGCAGCCGAGCACCAATGCCGGACTGCTTCCCGGCTCTAACGCCGGAATGTATCCGAGCTCCAACACCGGACTATGTATCCGAGCTCCAACGCCGGACTGTATCCGAGCTCCAACGTCGGACTATGTATCCGAGGTGTCAAAGATCACCTTGGTTCAAAGAAGTTTGAAGGAGTTTAGCCGAGCTTAATGCCGGAAATGCCCTCTATGGAGCCAGCCACTAGAGCCCGAGCTTTATGCCGGACTGCTTCCGAGGTGGTGCACCTCCCCGAATGTGGGATGATTTTTGTCAATATTTTTGATTGGTGCAATTTATTCTCTGCCGAGATACAGAGCCAGTAGCCCTCAAGGTGGGTATCGGTCTAAAACCCGAGATGCACATGAAGGATGACATAGGACCGCTGATCCCCATAGCCGCTGAGACTCAGGTTGACTTGCAAAATTGGTCTGAGGATCAAGTCCTAGCTCGCCAGAATACTTCGGCACACAAAAAGCGGCGTGCTCAGTCCTCGAGACTCAGGTTGGGTGCGGCCGACCAACCTGAGGATCAAAATCTCCTCGGAAACTGTATTGCACTTAAAATTTTCTGCATAGAACAGCCAATGCAGTAGCCCCCGAGACACTGGTCGGGTGGCAACACCAGATCAGGGGATCGATGTGCCCCTTTAATAATTGTAAATAATAAGCTCGAAGCCCAGTAGCCCCCGAGCCTTAATGCGGGCACGGGAGGCCGAATTAAGGATTGATATCCATAGTAAAATCACAAATTATGTGTAATGACTCTATGTATCCAAGTACTTTACGTCATTAATGCTCGGATCCGCATTGTACAAAACTTTATTGACCGACCATCGGCTTCCACCTCCTCGGCCAATAGCCGAGGAGTGTTTGTCCTACTTTATAAAGCCTTTATGAGGGCAAAGATTTATAACAAACAAGGCAATCTGGCCATACGGTTTTATAAACAAAGGTACGCGGAGAGACATGTTATATTACTGTTTAATAGAAGAAATGTCTTCCAAAGACAATAGTCCCGCTATCGGTTCCTTTCTTTGGGTTGTCATGCTAAGCATGATCATGAAAACTCACCTCCAATGTAAGAGCAAAATATCGACGATTTAGTTTGGGAGGCCAGTTAATAGCCCGCGGTAGTGTTCGGCGACAGTCGAGGTCAAGCCGTAAACACTTCGGCCATTGTTATGAATGCCCCGTCGTTTAACGCCGTCATCGGATCGCCGACCAGTTTACGCTTATTATGACAGTCAGTTTTCGGCTTTCTCCACTGAGGTGCTTAACCATGTGAGCTAGAAGCACAATCGCAGTGGTTCTCCCTTTGCACACCTAGCCGAACAAAGTGGAACATAGGAGGCAAGCGCAGGAGCCGGGCAACCCAACTATTGACCGAAGACACAATTCAAAACCGATGCATATATAGCAATATCCGAGAATGTTTTTGCCAAATCTCTAAATGTGTCCGGCGTTGCACTGCGAGACTTGTGCTGAAAACACACAAATAGTTTAAAAGTGCCATGGGCTCGAAAAGCCAAAAAACTTATTCAAAAGGTTAATGTCCGAACTATATCAAGTGTTCGGTGCCAATCCGAAAATTGGACTTTAGAAAAAAAAGGTGTTTCTACCGTGCTTTCACATGACACATCCTATCTCAAAACTTCAAGCGGGTCAGCCTACGGCTTCAACCTCCTATCCCGAAGGTGGAGTACTTCTTACTAGGCCAGTTTAGCAAACTAAACTCTAGCGGCTTTGAGAGAGAAATTAGGCTCCCCGGCTAGTGACCGCACACTTGTGTCGAAAAAAGGAGTGATAAATAATAATAAAAACTTTGCAACGACTAAGAATAAAAACACTTATCATAAAACGGCTCATATAAATTTAAGAGCCCCCAAGTGACTTGGGTAAAAGAATGATTGCATGTACCGAAGTACTTATATCATATCTACGTTCAACCGAACTTTAAACGCGTCTTAATCGACCATCGGCTTCTCCCTCTTCGGTCAAGGACCGAAAAGTGTTATGTTCTCCATCTGTCAAGAATATCGACGGTGTTTCCAATAACCAGGCAATCAGGCCATAAGGCTGTAACAGACAAAGCGCGCTCAGGGAACTTATGCTATATTACTGCGAAGAGTAAGAAACATCTTCAAAGAAAATAGTACCCCCACCGATACCTTTCTTCGGTGCTGATTGTTATTATGAGACTTGTGCAATAGATTTTTTGTACTCATGAGTTCCGTTGTGTGCCGACCATGATTGAAAACAATAAGAGCGCTAGCTTTCGGCTTCACCCAGTCTGAGGTCCGGCTCGGGTGACCCGATCGTGACAATCGCAGAGGTGCTCCCTTTACTCCCTAGCCGAACAATCGGGAACGTAGGGGTAAGCACAGGAGCCAGGCAACCCAGCTTGCAAATCGCTTAAGTCAATATGGTGCATATTGTGGCGTAATACACGAACAAAGAACGAAGCCGTACAAGTATAACCATATGCAAGAGGAAAAAGCTTTATGAAGGAAGCCCCCAAGTAAACGGGGTATTTGAATTTGTGCGTCAGAAACAAAGTTTGGACAAGGAAATTTTTGCAAGCAACTTTTTTCCAAAAAAGTATAATGCTTGGCCCAGCCGAACATAAGTTAAAAATTTAAAACTTTGAGCATGAAGACAACTTAGCTGGTTAATGTGTTCGGTATTGATGACGCGGTCCGAGCTTGATGCGGGACAAGGTTCCATCCCCGAGCCGGTCCCGAAAGAGCTCGGCACTCTGAAGTGGTGACATAGCACGGACAATGCAGGACGGTAGGGTGATGCCGAAGTCCCCGGAATGGGGTAATGAAGTGTTGATGAAGCCCCCCGTCCAGCCGAGGTGACACCAAAGGATATAGTCAGGCTGGATCATTTTCCTGTGCACAAAAAATAGTGCAAACCGGAGATAATAGTAATAATAATAAAAAAATCGTTGCATAACAAATAATTTATGCAAAGTGAGTAATAAAAGAAATATGGCCTGGCGCCGAAGTCAATGTCGATGTAGGGTGGCGGTGTGATGCGGTAAAGGCATGGCAAGGCCTGAATTCACAGGTCGGTTCAAGTTCCGGATGCGGCGTTCACCGGACTATGTACGGAAACTGACCGAACCACCATGCGACCGTCGTTAATGCGGCCACCATTTGATAGACTTGCGTACATATGATGGACAAACTAGAGTAAGAATTCATTGGGAAAAATGAACACTAACAACCAAAAAATACTAGGATTAATAGCACCTGGCTTATTTGTTGTAGCAATCCGAAGAAAGGTGATTCCCAAAATTGGGACTCGATCCGCACACCTATCGCCTGATGGGCGATAAAGCAACGGCATGGCAATGCTGGCAAAGGTTAGCTGGCCGAGGCAGAGCCCTCAGTCCAGCTAACGTGACGGAGCTGGTCGACCAGCGACGCCGAAGTCTCCAGAGTAGGTTGATCAAGAGATGATGAAGCCCCCGGTCCCGCGATGCAGGTCGTGACGTGGTCGATGCCGGCTTGATGAAGTCACCGTGTGGCGATGCCGGTGTGCCCGCTCCGTGTAATCCGTGGGGCGGCGATGTTGGTGACGATTTATCCTTCGCGATGCAGAACTATTGTTCGATTGGCCGAGATGATGATCTGAAAAAATTGAGCTTGGCTCAACAAAGCGACAACGTGTCTAACGCAGGTCGGCCGCCGTGGAGTGATGTTGTCGGGCTGGTTTGACACCGGCGTGACGGTGAAGTTCGTATTGCAAGAATACTTTTAATACTATTGGGATGTGTTTGAGAATAAAACACAACACCCCATACGGAAACTTCCTTCAAAAAGGATGTCTGAGATCCCGTTCATAAAGAAGATGAATTCGGGTCGGATTCGTTCTCGCGCAGAAAACAGATCCAAAAAGTGATGCACTAATCGGAAGTTTCCCGGAGTTTGGACGGTCGGATCGAGCTGAATTTTTGGCAGGTGGCAGATATGGGAATTCCGTAGAAAATCAATGGTTGAATCCTCCAAAGGACATCCGAGCTAGATGTTGGATACCACGCCCTAAACTCGTCCGGATTCTCGCCAGATTCAACAGGGCTCCGGTATATCGGAGATTGCCGGAGATTCCTCCATTGGAACTCGACGCAATTTTTGCAGGCTTGTTGTAGACTTAATTCCGCATAATTCCACCGAAGTAATCGTTTTAAGCGACACTCGAGGAGGCGGTGGCAGCGGATACAAGTAAGCTCTCTAGAAAAACAGCACGGAAGCTTTAGGGCAATGTTGACGTTGAGCCCCCGAGCTCCATGGATGAGTCCTCCATGATCTTGATAGAGATCGGAGTTGGTGTTGATGAATGTCTTCATCCGAACATGACGATCGGAGGTAGGGTGCAGTCCTCGGTCAAGCCAAGGTGACCAATCGAGCTGGTGACGAAGAAGCCGACGTCGCAGTTGACCTACAGTCGAGCCATTGATCCTTTCGCCGATCACACATAGGAACTCTCAATGAAAGCACCAATGTCGGTGTCAAAACTGGTGGATCTCGGGTAGGGGGTCCCAAGCAGTGCGTCTTAGGATCAATGGTAACAGGAGGCAAGGGACACAATGTTTACCCAGGTTCGGGCCCTCTCGATGGAGGTAAAACCCTACTCCTGCTTGATTAATATTGATGATATGGGTAGTACAAGAGTTGATCTACCATGAGATCAGAGAGGCTAAGCCTTAGAATCTAGCCTATGGTATGATTGTTGTTGTATATGTCTATCGACTAGCCTGGCCCCGGTTTATATAATGCACCAGAGGCCTAGGATAACAAGAGTCCTAGCCGAATATGCCGGTGGGGGAGGAGTCCTTGTCTTGATCGCCAAGTCTTGTGGATTCTTCCTTGTATGCGGCAGCTGTCCGGGCTGGCCCATGAGTATATGGCCATGGGGGTCCTCGGCCCAACCCAACTGATCGGGAGACGATGCGTTGAGTACCCCCTAGTCCAGGACACCGTCAGGGTCTGTCACATTCAGAGCCGTATGTATTTTGCAAATATTCTATGTTTACAATGCTCTGCACAGAGCTACTCTAGATAATTGCTCCCACTTTCAATATGTATCTAGATTAAGACTTAAACTCATCTGGATCAGTGCCAAAACTTGTATCGACGTAACCTTTCACGACGAACCTTTTGTCACCTCCACAATCGAGAAACATATCCTCATTCCACTAAGAATAATTTTGACCAATGTCCAGTGATCTACTCCTAGATCACTATTGTACTCCCTTGCCAAACCAGGACAGAGTATACAATAGGTCTGGTCCATAGCATGGCATACTTTTTAGAGAACCTATGACTGATGCATAGGGAATGACTTTCATTCTCTCTCTATTTTTTGTCATAGTCGGGATTTGAGTCTTACTCAATTTCATACCTTTGCAACACAGGCAAGAACTCTTTCTTTGACTGTTCCTATTTTGAACTATTTCAAAACCTTGTCAAGGTATGTACTCATTGAAAATCTTATCAAGCGTCTTGATCTATCTCAATAGATCTTGATGCTCAATATGTAAGTAGCTTTATTGAGGTCTTTCTTTTAAAGAACTCCTTTAAAATATTTCTTTATGCTTTCCAGAAAAAATTCTACATCATTTCTGATCAACAATATGTCACTCACATATACTTATCAGAAAGGTTATAGTGCTCCCACTCACTTTATTGTAAATACAGGCTTTAGTGCAAGTCCGTATAAAACTATACGCTTTGATCAACTTATCAAAATGTATATTCCAACTCCGAGATGCTTGCACCAGTCCATAGATGGATCACTGGAGCTTTGCACATTTTGTTAGCACCTTTAGGATTGACAAAACCTTCTGGTTGCATCATATACAACTCTTCTTTAAGAAAACCATTAAGGAATGCAGTTTTGACATCCATTTGCCAGATTTCATAAAATGTGGCAATTACTAACATGATTCGGACAGACTTAAGCATCGATACGAGTGAGAAAATCTCATTGTATTCAACACCTTCAACTTGCCGGAAAAACCTTTTTGCGACAAGTCAAGATTTGTAGATAGTAACACTACTATCAACGTTTGTCTTCCTCTTGAAGATGCATTTATTTTCTATGGCTTGCCGATCATCGGGCAACTCCACCAAAGTCCACACTTTGTTCTCATACATGGATCCCATCTCAGATTTCATGGCCTCAAGCCATTTCGCGGAATCTGGGCTCATCATCGCTTCCTCATAGTTCATAGGTTCATCATGGTCTAGTAACATGACTTCCAGAACAGGATTACCGTACCACTCTGGTGCTGACTGTACTTTGGAAGACCTACGAGGTTTTGTAGTAACTTGATCAGAAGTTTCATGATCATCATCACACTAGTGTAGAACCGGGCTTTAGTGCCGGTTCGTGACGGCCTTTCACTAGTAGAAAAGGGGGCATTGGTCCAGGCCGGGTCAGCCCTTTAGTCCCGGTTCAATCCAGAACCGGGACCAATGGGGGCATTGAACCTAGTTCGTGAGCCCCGGGGGCCGGCCGGGCCACGTGGGCCATTGGTCCCGGTTCATCTGGACCTTTTGGTCCTGGTTGGTGGGACGAAACGGGACCAATGTGCCTTGGTCCTGGCCCACCACCATTGGTCCCGGTTGATGTCCTGAACCGGGACCAATGGCTTCCCTTTAGTCCTGGTTCAAGCCACGAACCGGGACCAATTAATTGCCTATATATACCTCGCGAGCAGAGCACTCTCACTGCTCTGTTTTTTGTGGCCGGCGAGGAGAGAGCTTTGTGGTGCTCTAGCTCACCTCCTATGCACACGAGGTGTTCGATGGAATGCCCGAGCCACACTACTTAAGCTTTCTCCTCTCCAAGCTCCACCTCCAAGCTCCATTTTTCTCAATATTTGTCTAGGTTTAGCGGTCCGTCACGTCCCGTCCCCGTCTTCACCGCCGTCGATCGCCCGCGCCGATCTCGTCGCCGGCACCACCGTGGTGAGCCTCTTGTTCTTATCTTCTTTCTGAAAGGAAAAAACTCTTACTTGTATGTTTATATAGATACTTGTATAATTTTCTTACTTTTATTATTGCAGCTTATATAGTGCGATGGTTTTGGTATCCGCCCCCGTCGGCCCTCGTCCTGTCTATGATTCAGATGTGGTATATATTATCTTTTCATAACTATTGGTTCATTTATTGTTTATGACAAGCCGACCAACGTGACATAGATTTTATTTATCTAGGAGGTTGTTGAACCGGAAATTCCAACCGACCCTATTGTTGAGAGGTTAAATTTAGTTGAAGAAGAAAATAATTTGTTAAAGGAAAAAATTAGAAAAATTGAGGAGGAGAAGATGATATTGGAGTTGCATGTTGCGGAGGTCGTCGATGATCACAAGATCAAGATGGATGCAATGCGCTTGAAGATTAGAAAGATTAGAAAATATGCCATTCATACCGAGGCTTGGTATCATTATGCCGTTGGATCAGTTGTTACATTGGTTGCGATTATGATCGCATTTGTTTTCGCATTGAAATGTTTTACATAGTTTCAGTGTATGGTTTAATTAATTTAGATGCTCTGCAGAGCTTTATGTTGTTAGATGAGAACTATGTATGTACTTTGGTTTTAATGTGATGATGAACTTCTATTAATTTGGTCACTTAATTATCTATTCATGATGTTCTGTAATGATTTTTGACACACTTAATTATATATAATGCACGCAGATGAACCGGCAATGGATGTACGGTTCAAGACACACCTCCGAGTACATTAAGGGCGTGCATGATTTTCTCGAAGTGGCTGAGGCAAACAAGCAGAATGGTTTTATGTGTTGTCCATGCCCTATATGTGGGAATACGAAGTCTTACTCTGACCGGAAAATCCTCCACACCCACCTGCTTTACAAGGGTTTCATGCCACACTATAATGTTTGGACGAGGCACGGAGAAATAGGGGTTATGATGGAAGACGGCGAAGAAGAAGAGTACGATGACAACTATGCGCCTCCTGAATACGGTGATGCTACTGAAGATCAAGAGGAACCAGACGATGTGCACGATGATGCTGCAACGGGCGAAGCTGCTGAAGATCAAGAGGAACCAGACGATGTGCCCGATGATGATGATCTCCGCCGGGTCATTGTCGATGCAAGGACGCAATGCGAAAGTCAAAAGGAGAAGCTGAAGTTCGATCGCATGTTAGAGGACCACAAAAAAGGGTTGTACCCCAATTGCTAAGATGGCAACACAAAGCTCGATACCGTTCTGGAATTGCTGCAGTGGAAGCCAGACAATGTTGTGCCTGACAAAGGATTTGAGAAGCTACTGAAAATATTGAAGAAGAAGCTTCCAAAGGATAACGAATTGCCCAACAGTACATACGCAGCAAAGAAGGTCGTATGCCCTCTAGGATTGGAGGTGCAGAAGATACATGCATGCCCTAATGACTGCATCCTCTTCCGTGGTGTGTACAAGGATCTGAACGCATGCCCGATATGCGGTGCATTATGGTATAAGATCAGACGAGATGACCCTGGTGATGTTGACGGCGAGCCCCCCAGGAAGAGGGTTCCTGCGAAGGTGATGTGGTATGCTCCTATAATACTACGGTTGAAACGTCCGTTCAGAAATAGAGAGCATGCCAAGTTGATGCGATGGCATAGTGAGGACCGTAAGAAAGACGGGAAGTTGAGAGCACCCGCTGACGGGTCGCAGTGGAGAAAAATCAAGAGAAAGTACTGGGATGAGTTTGCAAGTGAGCCAAGCAACGTATGGTTTGCTTTAAGCGCGGATGGCATTAATCCTTTCGGGGAGCAGAGCGGCAATCACAGCACCTAGCCCGTGACTCTATGTATGTATAACCTTCCTCCTTGGATGTGCATGAAGCGGAAGTTCATTATGATGCCAGTTATCATCCAAGGCCCTAAGCAACCCGGCAACAACATTGATGTGTACCTAAGGCCATTAGTGGAAGAACTTTTACAACTATGGAATGGAAACGGTGTACGTACGTGGGATGAGCACAAACAGGAGGAATTTAACCTAAAGGCGTTGCTGTTCGTGACCATCAACGATTGGCCCGCTCTCAGTAACCTTTCATGACAGACAAACAAGGGATACCACGCATGCATGCACTGTTTACTTGACACCGATAGTATATACCTGGCAAGCTGCAGGAAGAATGTGTACCTGGGCCAGCGTCGATTTCTTCTGACCAACCGTCAATGTCGAAAGAAAGGCAAGCATTTCAAAGGCGAGGCAGATCACCAGAAGAAGCCCGCCATGCGTACCGGTGATCACGTACTTGCTATGGTCAATGATTTACACGTAATCTTTGGAAAGGGTCTCGGCGCACTAGCTGTTCCGAGTGACGCTGGGGGACACGCACCCATGTGGAAGAAGAAATCTATATTTTGGGACCTACCCTACTGGAAAGACCTAGAGGTCCGCTCTTCGATCAATGTGATGCACGTGACGAAGAACCTTTGCGTGAATCTGCTAGGCTTCTTGGGCGTGTATGGGAAGACAAAAGATACAGCTGAGGCATGGGAGGACCTACAACGTTTGCACGAAAAAGACGGCATGCCTCGAAAGCAGTATGAAGGTCCTGCCAGCTATGCTCTTACCAAAGAAGAGAAGGAAATCTTCTTTGAATGCCTGCTTAGTATGAAGGTCCCGACTGGCTTCTCGTCTAATATAAAAGGAATAATAAATATGGCAGAGAAAAAGTTTCAGAACCTAAAGTCTCATGACTGCCACGTGATTATGACGCAACTGCTTCCAGTTGCATTGAGGGGGCTTCTACCGGAAAACATCTGATTACCCATTGTTAAGCTATGTGCATTCCTCAATGCAATCTCTCAGAAGGTGATCGATCCAGAAATCATACCAAGGCTAAGGAGTGATGTGGTGCAATGTCTTGTCAGTTTCGAGCTGGTGTTCCCACCATCCTTCTTCAATATCGTGACGCACGTCCTAGTTCATCTAGTTGACGAGATTGTCATTCTGGGCCCCGTATTTCTACACAATATGTACCCCTTTGAGAGGTTCATGGGAGTCCTAAAGAAATATGTCCGTAACCGCGCTAGGCCAGAAGGAAGCATCTCCATGGGCCATCAAACAGAGGATGTCATCGGGTTTTGTGTTGACTTCATTCCTGGCCTTAAGAAGATAGGTCTACCTAAATCGCGGTATGAGGGGAGACTGACTGGAAAAGGCACGCTTGGAAGGGACTCAATAATATGCAGGGACGGATATTCTTGGTCTCAAGCACACTACACAGTTCTACAGAACTCTACCTTGGTGACCCCGTATGTCGATGAACACAAGAAAAATCTGCGCTCCAAACACCCGAAGCAGTGCGACGACTGGATTACATGTGAATACATCAGGACTTTCAGCAGTTGGTTGGAAGCACGTATCAGAGGTGACAACAGTGTTTGTGATGAGCTGTACTTGTTGTCCAGGGGACCATCTTTGACTGTATTGATTTGGAAAGGATACGAGATAAATGGAAATACATTTTACCCGATTAACCAAGATCAAAAGAGCACCAACCAAAACAGTGGTGTCCGCTTTGATGCAACAATCAAGAGGGGAAAGGACACATATTATGGTTACATAGTGGACATATGGGAACTTGACTACGGAGTAGATTTTAAGGTCCCTTTGTTTAAGTGCAAATGGGTCAATCTGTCAGGAGGCGGGGTACAGGTAGACCCACAGTACGGAATGACAACAGTGGATCTGAAAAATCTTGGGTACACTGACGAATCGTTCGTCCTAGCCAATGATGTGGCACAGGTTATCTATGTGAAGGACATGTCTACCAGAGCGAGAAAAAGAAAAGAAAAGGAAGCGAATACATCATACAATGAGCCAAAGCGCCACATAGTTCTTTCAGGAAAAAGGGACATCGTGGGAGTGGAGGACAAGACAGACATGTCTGAAGATTATGAAAAGTTTCATGAAATTCCTCCCTTCAAAGTCAAGGCTGACCCCAGCATCCTGATAAACGATGAAGATTATCCATGGTTACGGCGCAATAAGCTAAGCGAAGAAAAAGTGAAGACTTTCTCCCGCAACTATTATGATGATACCATGCCAACTTTGTAACTGACGAGTATAATACCGTTGTCCGTTTTGTACATGCACATGCTATGTGGGTCAATTTATGATACCATGCCAACTTTTTCAGAGTTCATTTGAAATGCTTTAATGTCTTATGGTTCGGCCCTCGTAATAATTAAAAATAGCAACAATAAGTATTTGTTGTAAGTAGAAACAAAATAAAATAAATAAAGCAAGAAAGAAAAAAAAGTGTTTTCAAATTTGAAAACTAATGGCACTAACAGAAAGTTTATAATTTTCCTAAAACTAAAAGCAAAAACAACTAAAAAATAAAGCAAAAAACAAAAGAAAATAAATAATGCAGAAAACAAAAGAAAAAAACAACAATAAGTATTTTGTTGTAAGTAGAAACAAAATAAAATAAATAAAGCAAGAAAGAAAACAAAAAAACAAAAAAAGTGTTTTCAAATTTGAAAAATAATGGCACTAACAGAAATTTTATAATTTTCCTAAAACTAAAAGCAAAAACAATTAAAAAATAAAGCAAAAAACAAAAGAAAATAAATAATGCAGAAAACAAAAGAAAAAACAACAATAAGTATTTTGTTGTAAGTAGAAACAAAATAAAATAAATAAAGCAAGAAAGAAAACAAAAAAAAAAAAAAGTGTTTTCAAATTTGAAAACTAATGGCACTAACAGAAAGTTTATAATTTTCCTAAAACTAAAAGCAAAAACAATTAAAAAATAAAGCAAAAAACAAAAGAAAATAAATAATGCAGAAAACAAAAGAAAAAAACTCGAAAAAATAATAAATATAGCAACAATAAGTAAAGAAAACAAAAAAACAAAAAAAATGCCTCCTACTGGGCCCCCACGGCCTGAATACGACTAGAAACCCTACTATGGGCCAGGATTCAGGCCCGCGGTAGGCCCAGAAGGCCCATCAGGCAAAGCAATAGCAAGTAGGCCCGAAAGCCTGCGGTGGAGAGGAGCTCGAGAGGGGTGCGGCAGTGGGGCTTATAAACCACTGCGCGCCCCTATCGACTAGCGAGGTGGGACTAAACCTTGGCCCCGAGGCGGGCAGCACAGAGGCCTTTGGTCCCGGTTGGTGGCACCAACCGGAACTAAAGGGTGGGTATTAGTCCCGGTTAGTGCCACCAACCGGGACCAAAGGCCGCCGGTTCCCACCCTTTAGGCTGCCGAAAAAGAGGCCTTTGGTCCCGGTTGGTGGCACCAACCGGGACTAAAGGGGGCATTGGTCCCGGTTGGTGTCACGAACCGGGACCAATGCTCTTGCTATATATACAGCACTTTGCAGTTATTGTCAAAATCCATCTGTTTCTTCTTGCCCCGACGCCTTCTGCTCCTCGTCGCCGTCGCCGCTGAGCCCTGCCCCGACGCCGTCAGGCTGGTCCACCTCACCGTCGCTGCCGCCGAGCCACTGCCCCGACACCGTTGTCGGGCCCGCCGCCCCTGCCGGCCCCGACCCCGTCGCCGTCGCCGTCGCCGCGCGCGCCGCCGCTGCCCCGACCCCGTCGTGGTCGCCGCGCGCGCCACCCGTTCCCCGACCCCGTTGCCGTCGCCGCGCGCGCCGCCCCTTCCCCAACCCCGTCGCCGTCGCCCCGACAACACGCCGCCGCCTTCGGTCCGGCCGCCGGCGCCCTTTCCTCTTATTTTTTTGTGCATTTTATGTAATGTTCTCTGTGTATATATGTATATTTTCTCTGTGTATATATGTTCATATATGCAAAAGTTAGATTTTAGAAAAACTTTATATATGCAAAAGTTTATATCTGCAAAAATTTATACATATATGTAAGTAAATATGTATGTATAGATGTATGTATGTGGATACATGAGGGGGGTCGATATACCCCCTCTCCGATAGCATTTTTGTGCATTTTAGGTTAGTGTATATATATGTTGATGTATACATGCAAAAGATAGATTTTTAGAAAAAATATTATTTTTTCTGTTGATGATATGATGATGTTTTTTTTCATATATGCATTTTTTCATATATGTATTATTTTTTTATGTTGTTAGTAGATATCGATTTTAGGTTAGTGCATTTTATCACTGATTTTAGGTTAGTTGATCAATTTAGTGCATTTTATGTTTGTTGCATTTTAGGATAGTGCATTTTATGTTAGTGGAGAGGAAAAAGTAAAATAAGGAAAAGGAAAATAAGTAGAGAAAGAAGGAGAAGAAGAAGGAGAAGACGAGGAGAGGAAGAAGAGAAAGAAGAAGAAAAAAAGAGGAGAAGAAGAAGGAATAGAGGAGCTTCTTCTCCTCTCTTTTTTTTCTTCTTCTTCTTAATTTTTATCGGGAACGAGGGTGTCGAGGATCGCCGAGGGGTCGAGGGTCGGGAACTAGGGTAGAGGGTCGAGGGTCGTTAAGGGGTCAAGGGTCGAGGGTTTCAGGGTCGAGGGTTTGAGGTTTCTAGGGTCGAGGGATCGAGAGGGTCGAAGGAAGAAAAGAGGAAGAAGGAAGAAAGAAGAAGAAAAAGAATGAGAGGAAAAAGGAAAATAAGAAGATGAAGAAGAGGAGAAATAAATAAGAAGAGTAAAAAAGAAGAAAAAGAAGAGGAGAAGAAGAAAGGAATAGAGGAGAAGAAGAAAAAATAGAATTTTTTTTTCTATTTTTTATTCTTCTCCTCTATTCCTTTCTTCTTCTCCTCTATTTTTCCTTCCTTCTTCCTTCTTCCTCTTTTCTTCCTTTTCCTTAATTATTTTCCTTTCTCGTCGTTGTCGCGTCGTTGTCGATATAACCCCCTCGAGATAACTTCGACATGAGGGGTGGTCGATATAAATACCCCCCCCCTCGGCCCTCTCGCTCGACCAAAACTCTCGAGGACACCCAAACCCTAGAGAGAAATCGATGTTGGTCTCCTACCCCCTCCTGCTGCGCCCCTACCTGACAAATTAACTCTCTCGAAGCGTTGTTGTGTCAAGGCGACCCCAAACCCTAGAGAAGCAGCGTCGAGGCCACTAACATGATTCCTTATTGTGATTAGCTGGCTAGTTCTACGTTTGCCATCTGTACCATATATAAACATGTTGTAAATATTTGCAGAAACTATGGAGCACTGCCGAGACGAAGAAACAGAAGCGATATTGAGGGACATAATCTCAAATGGAAGGGATGAAGTTGCGTCATTTCTCCTCGACTCCGTTGGTCAGCTGGAAGAACGGGGTGAAGAAGAGGGCTATGTTCATGATGGCTTCGGCCCATTAATGCCGATACAAGAACAGGACTATGTTCATGATGGCTCCGATGACACAATGGAGGAACAAGAAGGAGACCGTGCTGACTGCTCCGGTGATCGAATCGAGCCCGGCTAGGTATATATATATTAGTTAAGCCCGTGCTGACTAGTTAATTGATGCTTCCATTGTTTTGGTATATGTACACATATTAATTACTCTCGTCTTTCTTCCTTATAATTTCTAGACCTCCGTATCGAGCATAACTTCGGTAAGGAGACGAGGCCCAAAGAAAAAGTTGAGCTCGGATGAAAAGTTTGAGATCATAGAAATCGCGCCCGACGGCGAACCGATTGAACCCATCCGGACAAGGAATGCATTTTTTGCTCAGTGCGGGGTTCTTGTTAGGGACAAGATCCCGATCAGCATCCAGCAATGGTATAAGCCTAAGGAGGAAGACCCTGAGGTGTCTTATGTCACCCTACCGCAGAAAGAAGATCTTTGGACTCAGTTGAAGGCAGATTTCACCCTACCGCCAGAGGAGGATCCGGAGAAGCCAGTTAAAGTGGAATTAATCAAGTCTTGTGCTCTTAAGAAGATGGCAACCCTAATGAGGAGGTGGAGGAAAGAGCTGAACCAGTTTGTCAAAAATAAAAAGACACCAGAATTCATCGGCAAATATGAGAAGATCAAAGATCACTGGCCCGCATTTGTGGCCCACAAGACATCGGAAAAGAGTAAGAAGATGTCGAAGACAAACAAGAAAAATGTTGCGAAGAAGACGCTTCACCATCGCACGGGGTCAGGTGGCTACCTGCAAGCCTGGCCTAAGTGGTCCAAGGCTGAGAATGATTTGCTTGAAAAAAGGATCGAACCAGAGACAATGAGATGGCCAGACCGTTGCCGGACTTGGTTCTTCGTGTCTGGCGGAACCTTGGACCCTGTAACAGGGTTTTGCCAATGGACGTACGAGCAACTGGAAATACCAGTCAAGAACCTTCGACACTATATCGATGCAGCGCAGTGAGGGACGTTCCTTCCAAACAGGGAGAAGGACGAGCTCACAATGGCCCTTGGGAATCCTGAGCACCCTGGACGGACACGAGGCACGCCAGGCTCCATTCCGTGGAAGGTTGGTTTTCTGGACGTAGGGGGTTACAAAACCCACGAGAGGAGGAAGAAACTGGAGCAGGACCAACTGCAGGCGCTGCACGAAAGGGTAATAGGGCTAGAGGATCGAGAAGAGGAACGAGAAGCAGCAGATCGCAGCAAACGACCTGCCGAAGCTTCCCCCGAAGCTACCCCGCCATCTCAGCGGAGAAGCAGCGTGGCTTCCACCGAGCTACTTCAGCCGGAGCATGTCTTGACGGCTCCTGCCAGCTATCCCGTGGATGGTATCACGGAGTCTCAAAATTGCCACATGATGGCGCGATGGATGACTTTGAAGGTCAAGGCGGCTGTTGGCCAAGTTTATCCTAGTGGACCCGGCACAACTTATCACTGCCAGCCGATTCCAAAAGGATATGCTAAGGTGATGGTGGATGAAATAACGGAGGGATTTGAGGACCTCGTGCTTGACCACCCTACCGGTGAAGGGGAGACTAGGCTGGGTTCTGCTCTGAAGACTCCATGCCTATGGAAGAAGGAGCTCATCAACCTTGTGAACTGGACGCCTCCGCCTCCTCCTCCTGCTCCGGTGAGTCAGGGCACTCCGCCTCCTCCACCGCCTCCTCCTCCGGCGAGTGACGATCAGGGCACGCGTGGTGGCACTCCACCTCCTTCTCTGGCGCATGGCGGCACTCCACCTCCTTCTCCGCCTGCGCCGGCGCTCTCGAGCAGCCAGCAGCATCCTCCTTCTTCGCCTCGCCAGCAAGGGCGGAAGAGACCCGCCGCCGCCCCGGCTGCTCCGGTGCATCGTACTCCTTCTTCTCCGCCTCGTAAGCAAGCACGAAAGAAGACAGACGCCGCAGCCGCTCCGTCTGCTCCAGCTTCTAGCAGCACAACCAGAGGCGGGAGGCAATACAAATACGGTCCATCATCTCTCAAGCCTCTAGAGAAGTTACCGTACGAGAGGTCCGAGGAGGAAAACGATTTCGATTGTGTGGACCCACGTGAAGGAGTTATTTGAAGGGTTAAAGCAAAGAGACATCCACCTCTGGAGGAGAAGGTAGATCTGGTGAAAGCAAAGCGCACTATCGATGCCCTGAGGAAACCACCAAAGTCTTCCCCGAGAACCAACTATGAGCGCATTACTGAACAGACATATCTCCAAGCCCAGCGGTCGGGAACTACTGTCAGTGCTAAAGGGTCAAAAGAACGAGCAAAGGGGAAAAATTGCCCAGCTCGGCGAACAAGCACAGCAATCGTGCCCCCCGCTCAATGTGTCTAATGCTCCGGGGACGGTGGCCGGTTATGGCAATCTTGACAATTACCTGCCTGACGATGCACTTCCTGATTTCTTGGAGGTGGACGAACACTGATACGAGTACGGGAAGCCTCTCGTCAAAGATGAAAAATCTCTGACAACAATGATGCGAAGATTCCATAATTGGTACATGGAAACCTGCAGAGAGTCTGAGGGTAAGAATGCTTTGTATCTGCATATTAAAGAGGAGCCCGATCTCGTTGCAAATGATCTGTTGACTGTTCCATTTGAGGAGTTCTTCGAGTTCTTCAATCAAAAGGCCCTCGATAAATTAATGGTCTTTTTCTACTGCCTATAAGTACTATTTCTGTCATTAAGTCTCTATGTATAGCTCGGCTCTTTCATTGCATGTATTTATAATTAATTATCCTCAATATATTATGCAGATTGAAGATCGTCGAGTGCAAAAAACAAGAAATTTATGATATTGGGTTCATTAACACAAATATCATAGATGTATTTCTGGTTGAAAATAACGTCAAAGAGGCCGAGGACAACTTGCTACGATCGTTGATAAAAAATCAAAACAAAGATACCATACTCTTTCCTTACAACGGCAAGTGAGTGTTACTGTCGTGTGCATATTTGGTTTCCCTTATTACTCGAGCGAGGTTATAGTAATGTAATTTATGAGTTATGCATGTGTGTGCAGGTACCACTATATTCTTCTGGAGATTAAGCTTGAGCGGGGACTAGTAACCGTCTTAGACTTCAGACGGAAAGATCCCGAAAGCTATGCAGACATGACTGAAATGCTCAGTAAGTAAGTTCAATCGATCATTATCGTACCATATTGGCAACTTTTTGTTCATTTCCTGATATCTCAAGTAATAATAATTATTTTCTTTGTCTTGCAGGGTTTGGAAACAGTTCAGCGCAGAAGCTCCGGGACCGCAACCGCTGAAGGAGCTGCGATATACATACCCGAAAGTAGGTACTACTGGCTAGCTAGTTGCGCGCATCTCCCGTTGATTCTATAGCTATACTTTCATCAATGCCATTTATAATGCTTCATTATCAGTTTGATTGACATCTATTTCTCGTAAAGTGCTTGTGGCAGGAGGAAGGGAATGATTTCTGTGGATACTACGTGTGCGAGTTCATCCACACCGCGACTTTGAAAAACAAGCGGGGCTACTCTAAAAGACAATATGAAGTGCGTAAGCAATAATATTCACAATTTCATTTTATTACACCATCATTTCTGTTGAGTTTCATTCATATATATGTATTAATTAACCCCCTTCTTCAAATTAGATGTGGCAGATGCGGTATGAACTCCTAGAACCAGATTGCATGAAAGCAATTCAAGAGGAATTGGCGGGATTCTTTCTTGACCACGTCATCTGTAAAGCCGGAGAATACCATGTGGAAATTGATTTCAAATGCTAGGGGTTTGTAATTAAGAGATCTTATACATATCGTACATGTATGTAGCCAGTAGCGTCGGATACATGATACGAAAACTTGTTGTTCGACCAATCTCTCGGAGAAGGAGAGGTCGATGGATCACTTCTCTCGGTATGCATGACGAACTTCTGTACTGAATCGTTCTCTCGATCACTTATGTATATATAGTACATAGCGTCGACCAAGCACGGACATAAGAGAGGACACTTCTCTCTATTAATTAGCTAGCTAACACAATATATGAAACACTTAAATTAACCCCCCAAAACCCCTAACCTCCCCTCCTTTCAAAAAAAAACAAAAACCCCAGCCACTGGAATGCTGACGCGTGGATGCCTTTTGGTCCCGGTTGGAGCCACCAACCGGGAACAAAGGCCCCCTGACTGGGCTCGGCGCAGAGGGCCACGTGGAGGCACATTGGTCCCGGTTCATGTTTGAACCGGGACTAATGGGTGGAGGTATTAGTAACGACCCATTAGTCCCGCTTCATGAACCGGGACTAAAGGCCCTTATGAACCAGGACTATTAGGTGTTTTTCTACTAGTGTTTAGTGCTGGTTGGCGAACCGGCACTAAAGAGTGGGGACTAAAGGCCCCCCCTTTAGTACCGGTTCGTCACGAACCGGCGCTAAAGTGCAAACACGTGGCACGAGCCAGGCCCGTGTGCGTGTAGGACATTAGTACCGGTTGGTAACACCAACCGGTACTAAATGTTTGGGTGTTTTTTTTAATTTTTGCTTTAATTTTGTGTTTTCAATTTGGCTTTATTTTCCATTTAATTCTTTTTTGTTTGCTGGTATTTCACGATACTACAAATTGTACACGTTATGTATATATATTAAATAGATTTTCTCGTACGTAGAACCGCATATATATATATATATATATATATATATAATATAATATATCATCGAATGTCTCACAGCCAACACCATTAACTATTCACACATATACACATGTATATACATATACAATTTCTACTACATGTTGCCTTGGTGCCTTCGGAGCACGATGACAAGTAGTTCATTGGGGGCGGTAGCGGGTAATAGTATTCTCCTTTCGGATCTATGACCTGGTCGAGCAAAAATCCTGCTATTTACTCTTAAAGTGCTTGTATGCGGTCCGATGGTAGGAGCTTATCCCGCACCGATCTGAATTGTTAAGAAGGAGATCAATATGCATGTGTGTTAGTTGTGTGACTAGATATCGATAATGGTGTGAATAGTGTTCTGACAAAAACATACCCAGTCCTGTCTATCAGATCTGCTCCTTTCGCACGTCATCATGCGAATGTTCTCGCAAACGTAGTATGCACACAGATTATTCCCTTTCGCCTGCCTCAGGGCCTTTACGAGAATGGAATTGAATCAGATAATGATTAATCAAGCATAATAATTAATTAATGATATTGAAACAAGAATTAAAGAGATGGTAGCTAGCTAGTACTACTTAATTACTTACCTTGGGTCGATGCCAAAACAATTTTTTTTTCATTCTCCTGGAGTCACCGCGATGAACTTTGCCCATGCCCTGCCCGCGGCAAAGAAAATTAATAAAGGGGTTATTAAATAGTTCATATCAGGAACTAATAGTTAATAATGATTGAAATTACCTGTTGACTATCCCCTTCACGATGGTGTAGTCTTTATCTTCTTTAGTTAGTGAGTCCAGTAATTCAACTTTTCCTTCCTCAACTTTAATGTCTATCAAGACCCAGTGCCAACTGCATACGCACACGTTTGCATGTCTTAATTAAACGGGGATGTGCATAAAATTAATAAACTACCGTAAACCGTATACACTTAATTATTAACATCTAGCTAGCTAGTAAGCAAAAACAGAATTTGTAGTACAAGACAGTGTGACTCACGGGAAGTTGTAAGGAAGTAGTATATCTTCGAAGGTATTGAGGCGCTTCAAGAACTCTAGCATGCTTTCCTCTATAGCAGCTTTACAATGTTCAATCTCCCATATGTCCTGATTAATGGTATTTGGGTCAATGAACCCAACGCCATAGCGTCCAGCTTTTTTCATTTCATATATCTTCATCCTGCATATAATACCACAGAAAAATAATATAGTGAGGATAATTACATGTAATGATTGATCAAAATTATCACTACATAACTAGCTTGAGACTTAAATTACAGAAAGAAATCACTTACAGACAATAGCAACTGACGATAGACTTGTCGAGTGCGTCTTGATTAAATAACTGAAATAGTTCTGGATACTCAATGGCCAGAGCTTTCTCATGGTAATAATGCTCATGCTTGACATTCACCATGAGGGACTCTCGATTGGAAATCATGGTAATGTTCATGTACCATTGATGCAATTGATACATTCTCGTTGGGAGGTCCTTGACCTTGTCTGGATGGACCAAAGGTTTGCCCTGGACATATTGCCATGCTATTTCCGATTCTTTAAGCGTAGGCATGGGCTCGATTTCGAGGAGTTGTCCAACAGAGATATTGAGCATTTGAGCCTGCATTATATGATCCTCTGTTTTTACCACATCGCCATGCTGGGGAACGCTAACGGTTTACCCACAATAATATTTGGCGCGCGTACTACTCCTCTCATGTGTTGTTGGCACAACAAGCGGGGGGATCGCTTGCGCCGCCTGTTCTCCCAACTGGGGAACGGTTTTCCCGCATTTCCTGCCAGCTACTTGTTGGCTCGAGCTTGAGCTCGCTTCCTTCGATAGTCGTGCTCGATGTGCCTTCCTGATTTGGTGCTCATAGTCCGAGTCAACAAGCTTGGGAGCTGGTTCTCTAGCCATACGAATGAAGTGGTCAGTTACTTTCTCAGGCACTTTCTCCTTTGGCGGCGGTGCCGGTTTCGGTCCAAAATGGGCGTCCACTTGGGCTTGCACTATGGCTGCGTTTTGCTCCTTAGTCATGTCATAAGGTCTCTGAGGAAGAGGAGCGAGGCTTGGACCATATTTATATCGCTTGCCTTCGCTTGTACTTCCTAAACTACCTCGACTCGTGCCGCTACGCACCAAAGCTGCGGGATGTCTCTTCTGCGATTGCTAAGCCGGCGGAGACGGCTGACGTGGAGTTGGACCAGGAGAAGTGGCCTGACGATGTGCCGGACTTGAAGCAGGAGGTGTGGCCTGACACGGTGCCGGACTTGCAACCAGAGAAGTGGCATGACGCTGTGCCGGGCTTGAAACCGGAGGAGTCAGGTCACGCGTTCGGGGACTTGGAGGAGGTGGCGGACTTCGAGGAGGAGTCGTCTCACGCGTTCGTGGACTTGGAGGAGCGGGAGTCTGCTGACTCGGTGGCGGACTTCGAGGAGTCGGTAGACGACGCAGTGTCGGTGGACTTCGAAAGATTATGCAATCCTTTCTCCATAGGATGATATGATGTATGGCCTCTCCGAGTGTGCGCTCGTCTTCACCTCCAGGAATGTCAAGCGTTAGCCCCGAATATGGGTCCACCACTTCATCAACCATGACACGAGCATAGCCCTCTGGAATCGGGATGCAATGGTAGGTTGCTTCGGGGGTAACTGGAAAAGCAACACCGTCCGCCACCTTCATGGATATGTTCTTCATTTTGGAGTGTAGCTCGCAGTTAGTGTTCTCTATGATGTCATCCACAGGGTATTTATCCAGCAGTGTGTCGCCCGGGGCAGAACCAGCGCTGCTTCTCGGCATGGATGGAACGGTGCTATCCAATGTTGGACGATCATCCGCTTGCTGCTGCCGCTGCTGAGACCCCCTTTCCTGGCTAAGTGAGTCGATCTGTTGTTGCTGCTGCTGGAATTTGAGTGCCAGGTCTGCGTGCCTTGCTTCTAGGCCTTGAAGGCGTTCTGCGTCCTGCTTCCTCTGCTCCTCCTCCAGCTTCCTTTTCTTCTCCTCCTACATCTTCCTTCTTGCACGGCTCCTGTAGTCCTCGTTCCATTCTGAAAAGCCCTCATACTAGGGAATAACGCCCATGCCTCGTGTTCTTCCCGGGTGTTCAGGATTTCCCAGGGCGCGCGTAAGCTCATCGTTCTCTCTGTTGGGCGTGAACACCCCCCTTCAAGCTTCATCTATTGCATCAATTATCTTTTGTTCGGCTCCTTTTAGACTCACCTTCCACGAAACTTCGCCTGTGTTCGGGTCCAACGCTCCCCCATGCGCATAGAACCAAGTTCTGCACCTGGGGGGGCAGTGCCGGGTAACCGGAGTGACCCCTGCATCCTCCATCTCTTGCTCAGACTTATCCCACTTAGGCAATGCCACCGCGTAGCCACCTGGACCCAGCCTATGGAACTGCGTCTTTCTTGCGGCATTTGCCTTGTTTTTCATCGACCGTTCCTTAGATATTTCTGAATCCTTGAAGGTCACGAAATCGTCCCAATGTTCTCTTTGCTTCTCCAGTGTTCCCTTGAGATCTAGAGTCTTCCTTTCATTAGCGAGGTAGTTGGCCCATACAGTTTTCTTGTGGGTGTTGAATGCAATTGCCATCTTCTTAAGAGCAGCGGCCTTGACTTTCTCAACATCTGCTTTAGTGAAATGATCTGGTATGGTGAAATGTTCCATCAGAGATTTCACCAGGTCTTCTTTGGCTCTTTTGTCGACCCAAGTAACACCTGGATGTTTAGTCTTTGGCTCTTTCCATTCTTGAATGGAGATAGAGAGTTTGTCCTTCACAAGAACTCCGCACTGACGAGTCCACTTGTTCGCAATGTTCTTAGGCGTGAGGGGTTCACCACTAGGTTTGATGGATTCGATGTGGTACTTTACACCATCCTTCAACAATCTGCCCTGGCCTCGCTTTGTCTTGCTGTCTGTAGAAGCAGATTTGCTCGATCCGGAGGGCTGAAAGAAGAAATATCGATTCGTTAATATATCTTCAATAAAAAAACATGTGATGATCACCATGATGCATGCTTATATAAATATACCTCACCGGTAGTGTTTGTTATTTGAAGATCAGCATTGTCTGCGTCATCACAAACATTGTCTGTGTCATAATCATAATCATAGTTCATGACTTCATCAGCCCGGTCGTCGAGATCGAATATATTTTCATCACCCTCTCCGGTATTGTTAAGATATTGGGAGCCGTCATCTGCTTCATTCAGATCATCTAGCCTGTGAGGGCTGCGTATGATGTCAAACAATTCCTCTTCTCTCTCTCTTCCGGCATTGTCCGCCATAGCTTTTACTTAACTAATAATACAGAAGAAATACAAACCAATTTAGTATTTAAATTACAATGCATGGATGCAATTAATCAATAAGGAAAATCTGAATCTCGAATACATCCTCTCGAATATATAATCTCGAATACATCATCGTCTTAATATATATAATCTCGAATACATCGTCTCGAATACTATATATCGAATATATCACTGACTAGGTACCTAATAAAGATCGAGTACTACAGAAGAATCTAGGGCGCCACTCGCGGTTCCTGGGGCGCGGGCGGTGCACACCCAAAGAGAAGGAACCATCACAGGATCATATCTCCGATCATCTGCCAAAGAACCCGCCAAGTAGTGGAGAACCTGACGTCGTCCATAGCAGCCATGTAGCGATGGACGTGCTCATCTTCCTCCATGACACGGCGACGCACCACCTCCGGCGGGGCCGGCTTCCTCTGCACCGAATGTGGCCCACGCAAACGCCACCAAAGAAGATCAGGGTCGACGATGAGACCCGAGGTCGGGTTCCTCACCAAGCGGCGCGCCCCTCCAGGTAGCACCTCCCAGTGCCAGCCCGGCGGAGCCCAGTCCCGGACATGGGTCCCCTGAAGCATGACGTCGTCGCAAACGGGTCGACGGCGAGGATGCGGGCCGGGCATATCATCGAGAAAAAATACTATATGCCCGCAAAAAGTAACATTTTTTAAATGATTGGATTGTGATAACTAAAATTATATATATGTGCAAATTCTAACAATTTGACATTAATCTAATTCATCTAACTAAAACTAATTCTAAAATTTCATGATTATATAACTAACATTTCCATAACAATTCTAATATTTATATAACTAAAAAACAGAAAAGTTACTAACATTTCTATAAATATTTCTATAACTAAAAAACAGAAAACATTTATAACATTTCTATAAAACTAACATTTCTAATATTTATATAACTAAAAAACAAAATAATTTCTAACATTTCTATAACTAAAAAACAGAAAACTTTATAACAAACAAACTAATGTGTGTAGTGTATGTGTGTGTGTATTGTGTGTGTGTGTGTGTGGACATTGGCGGCCGGGGCAAGCTCACCGGCGAGGCGACGACGGGGCGGCGACGAAGGGGCGACGGGACGGGGCGGCGACGACGTGGCGACGGAGCGGGGCGGCGACGACGGGGCGACGGGACGGGGCGGCTACGATGGGGCGAGGCGGCCGGGGCGACGGGACAGGGCGGCGACGACGGGGCGGGGCGGGGCGCGGCGACGGGGACGACGGGGACGGGGACGGCCGGGGCGGCGACGTCGACGGGGGTGGCGACGAGGGGCGGGGACGGCCGGGGTCGGCGACGAGGGGCGGGGGCGGCGACGATCGGGGCAGGGCGGCGCGACGGAGGGAGGAAACAGAGGGAAGAACAAAGGGAAACTGAATTTTTTTCAAGTGTTGTATATATAGGATGGACCTTTAGTACCGGTTGGAGCCACAAACCGGTACTAAAGGTCTGTTTTGGCCAGGCCAAGCGGCGGGAAGCACACCCTCTTTAGTACCGGGGGGTGGCTCCAACCGGTACTAAAGGGGGGGTCTTTAGTACCGGTTGGAGCCACGACCCGGTACTAAAGGTGTGCGCTGGCTCAAGGCGGTGCGCAAGTTTAGTCCCACCTCGCTAGTCGAAGGGCTACCGCACTGGTTTTTAAGCCCCAGTGTGGTAGCTCTCTCGAGCTGCTCTCCTAAGCAGGCCTACTGGGCCGACCAATTCATTGCTGCCATGTGGACCTACTGGGCCTTTGCGGGCCTGCATCCTGGCCCAACAAAAGGTTGAGTTTCTAGTCGTATGCAGGCCGCTTTGGCCCAGTAGGCGGGCTTTTTTTATTTTCTTAATTTTTTTGCTTTTTTATTTGTTTTATTTATTTTTGAGTTGTTTTTTGCTGTATTTAGAGTTTCTTTGTGAATATTTTTGCTTTAGGTACAAAAATTTACAAACTTTGATCTATTAGTGCCGGTAGTTTTCAAATTTGAATAGTTTAAATTTTGAATTATTTAAAATTTGTGTGAATCACTAGTTTGTGAATAACTTAACTTTGGAAAAAGATTTTTCAGTGATTCTTTTTTCTTATGTTTAATATTAGTGTATTTTATCATTATATTCAATTTGGTAATGCTTGGGTTATTGAAAAAATGAAATGCCTTTGTAACATTTCAGTTTTCGTCGGAAACCCTGATACTTCGAAAAAGATTGTCCATTTTGTACACGAAGTGTATCCAGTTTTTGCCGTAACCCTCTCTACTTTTTTGCACATGCTATTTGTATGAAATTATGATACCATGCCAACTTTCAACCTTTTCTGAGTTCATTTCAAATGCTTTTCAATTTCAGGGACATTTAGCTAGAAAAAAATCAGTAAATGCATGAAAAAGAATTTGTTTGCAGATAAAATTTCTTCGCGTTTCAGATGCCAAAACTCACAATTAACTACCCTAACTATTACAGACATTCCCTCCTGGGTGTGAAACACAGAAGAAAGTGATGATAGTGAACCGATCACATCCCAGATCTTTGGGTGTGAAACCTTTTCTTCTCGTGTGTCCCTTTGCGCCGTAGCCAGGGAAAATCTTCAGCATTTAACTGGATGCTCGGGTCAATATTCACTGTGAATGGAGCAATTTCATCAAACTTTTCATAATCTTCTGACATGTCTATATTGTCATCCACTCCCACGATGTTTCTTTTTCCTGAAAGAACTATGTGGTGCTTTGGCTCGTCGTATGATCCATTCGCTTCCTTATCTTTTCTTTTTCTCGGCCTGGTAGACATGTCTTTCACATAAAAAACCTACGCCACATCATTGGCTAGGACGAATGGTTCATCTGCATACGCAAGATTGTTGAGATCCACTGTTGTCATTCCGTACTGCGGGTCTTCCGTTACCCCGCCTCGTGTCATATTGACCCATTTGCACCGAAACAAAGGGACCTTCAAATCACCTGATCCATAGTTAAGTTCCCATATGTCCTCTATGTAACCATAATATGTTTCCTTTCCCGTGTTGGTTGTTGCATCAAAGCGGACACCACTGTTTTGGTTGGTGCTCTTCTTATCTTGGGCGATCGTGTAAAATGTATTCCCATTTATCTGGTACCCTTTGAAAGTCATTATATTCGAAGATGGTAACTGGGACAGCGAGTACAGATCATTTTGAATATCGCCATCACCAACCGGCGAAAGTCCTCATTTGTTCGCGTGTAATCCAGTCGTCAGACTTCTCCGGGTGTTTGGACTGTAGAAAATTCTTGTGCTCCTCCATATACGGAGCCACCAAGGTGGAATTCTGTAGAACTGTGTAGTGTGCTTCAGTGAGAGAATGCCCGTCCATACATATTATTTGATGCCCTCCTACCCGTGTCTTTTCCTTCCAGTCTACCCTTATGCCGCGATTCAGGAACACCAATCGGCTTAAGGTCAGGAATAAAGTCAATACAAAACTCAATGACCTCCTCATTTTCATGGCCCTTCGAGATGCTTCCTTCTGGCCTAGCACGAATGAACATATTTCTTCAAGACTCCCATGAACCTTTCAAAGGGGAACATATTGTAGAAATACAGGACCCAAAACGTTAATCTCTTTGCAAAGGTGAACTAGGACGTGTGTCATGATGTTGAAGAAGGATGGTGGGAACACCAACTCGAAACTGACAAGACATTGCACCAAATCATTCTGTAACCTTGGTATGATTTTTGGATCGATTACCTTCTGAGAGATTGCATTGAGGAATGCACATAGCTTCACAATGGCCAATCGAACGTTTTCCGCTAGAAGCCCCCTCAATGCAACCGGAAGGAGTTGCGTCATAATCACGTGGTAGTCCTGGGACTTTAGGTTCTGGAACTTTTTCTCTGCCATATTTATTTTTCCCTTTATATCCGACGAGAAGCCAGACGGTACCTTCATGCTGAGCAGGCATTCGAAGAAGATTTCCCTCTCTTCTTTGGTAAGAGCGTAGCTGGCCTGACCCTTATGTATGTCGTCTTTTCCGTGCATACGTTGTTGGTCCTCCCGTGCCTCTGGTGTATCTTTTGTCTTCCCATACATGCCCAAAAAGCCAAGCAGGGTCACGCACAGATTCTTCGTCACGTGCATCACGTCGATTGCGGAGCAGACCTCTAGGTCTTTCCAATATGGCATGTCAGAAAATATAGATTTCTTCTTCCACATGGGTGCGCGTCCGTTAGCGTCCTTCGGAACAGGTTGTCCGCCAGGACCCTTTCCAAAGATTACCTTCAAATCCTTGACCATATCATGTACATCAGCACTAGTGCGGTGGCGAGGCTTCGTCCGGTGATCCGCCTCACCTTTGAAATGCTTGCCTTTCTTTCTTGCGGGATGCCTGCTCGGAAGAAATCGACGATGTCCCAGGTACACATTCTTCTTACAACTATTCAAATATATACTGTCGGTATCATCCAAACAGTGCGTGCATCCGCGGTATCCCTTGTTTGTCTGTCCTGAAAGGTTACTGAGAGCAGGCCAATCATTGATGGTCACGAACAGCAACGCCTTTAGGTCAAATTCTTCCCTCATGTGCTCATCCCACGCACGTACACCTGTTCCATTCCACAGTTGTAAGAGTTCTTCAACTAATGGCCTTAGGTACACATCAATGTCGTTGCCGGGTTGCTTAGGGCCTTAGATGAGCACTGGCATCATAATGAACTTCCCCTTCATGCACAACCAAGGAGGAAGGTTATACAAACATAGAGTCACAGGCCACGTGCTATGGTTGCTGCTCTGCTCCCTAAAAGTATTAATGCCATCTGCGCTTAGACCAAACCATACATTCCTTGGGTCACCTGCAAACTCCTCCCAGTACTTTCTCTCGATTTTTCTCCACTGCGAACCGTCAGCGGGTACTCTCAACTTTCCATCTTTCTTACGGTCTTCTACGTGCCACCGCATCGCCTTCGCATGCTCTTTGTTTTGGAACAAACGTTTCAACCATGGTATTATAGGAGCATACCACATCACCTTGGCAGGAATCTTCTTCCTGGGGCGCTCACCCTCGACATCACCAGGGTCATCGCGACTGATCTTATAACACAATGCACCGCATACCGGGCAAGCATTCAAATCCTCGTACTCACCGCGGTAGAGGATGCAGTCATTAGGGCATGCATGTATCTTTTTCACCTCTAACCCTAGAGGGTAGACAACTTTCTTTGCTTCATACGTACTCTCGGGCAATTCGTTATCCTTTCGAAGCATATTCTTTATCATTACCAGCAACTTTCCAAATCCCTTGTCAGATACACCATTCTCTGCCTTCCATTGCAGCAATTCAAGTGTGGTGCCCAACTTTTTTTTGTCAGCTTCGCAATTCGGGTACAACAATTTCTTGTGATCCTCTAACATCCGATGCAACTTTGTCCTCTCCAGATCACTTGCGCAGTTTCTCTTTGCATCGGCAATGGCCCGACCTAGATCATCAGCGGGCTCATCTGATGCCTCTTCTTCAGCTTCTTTCTGCATTGCCGGCTCAGCTTCTTCCCCCATTGTTGTATCATCGTATTCAGGGAACCCATGGCCAGGATAGCCGTCGTCGTCCTCTTCTTCTTCATTGTCTTCCATCATAACCCCTATTTCTCCGTGCTTGGTCCAAACATTATAGTGGGGCACGAAACCGGACTCAAATAGGTGGACGTGAATGGTTCTTGACGTAGAGTAACTGTGACCATTCTTACCGCCAGCACATGGACAAGGCATAAAACCATCCGCCCGCTTGTTTGCCTCAGCGGCAAGCAGAAAAGTATGCACACCATTAATGAACTTGGGAGAGCATCTGTCATCATACATCCATTGTCGGCTCATCTTCATTACACAACACCGAATAGACCAAATTAATACAAGTTCATACATAAAGTTCATACATAAAGTTCATATACAACACTTAATTAAATGCAACATACAAATAACTCTCTAGCTAAAGAATTTAAATGCAACAACAAATGCGATGAAGATCGCAATTAAGGTAACAATTGATTCAACAGCATAATGATACCAAGCCACACTATCAATGGCATATTATCTAATCTTTCTAATCTTCAACCTCATTTTCTCCATCTTGTGATCGTCGACGACATCGGCAACATGCAACTCCAATTCCATCTTCTCCCCCTCAATTCTTTTCAATTTTTCTTTCAAATACTCGTTTTCTCTTTCAACTAAATTTATCCTCTCGACAATAGGGTCGGTTGGAATTTCCGGTTCACATGCCTCCTAGATAAAAATATCTATGTCAACTTGATGGGCATAATTTGTCATAAACACGAAATGCAACAACTAGTTGTAAAAGAGAATATACCAATCCGAATCATAACAAGGAGGAGGGCCGACGGGGACGGATATCAAAACCATGGCACTATGTATACAAACAACGTACGGGTAAGATAATTTTACGAGTAACTATATATCCAAATCACATAAACATCAATTTGGTAATGTAAAAAATTCATGAACAAGAGCCTCACCAGAAGGTGGTGCCGGCGACGGGACAGTGCGGGCAATCGACAGTGGTTACGACGGAGATTTAGAAGGCACTAAGTAAACCACACCTACATATGCAAACTAAGTGTTATTTTTGTGCTCAAATTGCATATAGATCAAATACTAGCAAATATAATTATTCCTCCCAAATTAATCACTATACAAAGCATTGCAAGAGCTAATCTAGTAATGAGAGTTGAAAGGACAAAGTTGCTAACCTTTGTGATCATTTGAATGGATGGGGGCCTTGAAATCTTGACAAATTTTGGGCAAAATTTGTGAGGAGCTCGAGGAGAGGGGGAAGAATAGAGGAAGTGAGGGGAAAGGGGAAGAACATAGTGGCTCGGGGGAATGAAGGGTTTATGTACGTCGACCTTTAGTACCGGTTCGTGCCATGAACCGGTACTAAAGGTGCTGGATGGGCCCCAGACTGACAACACCCTGCCACCACCCTCTTTAGTGCCGGTTCGTGGCACGAACCGGTGCTAAAGGTTCGCCATGAACTGGTACTAATGAGGACGGCCGGCTAGCCGTTGGAACCGGCACTATTGGACACATTAGTGCCGGCTCAAAATCAAACCGGCACTAATGTGTCTCATATTAGGTCCTTTTTCTACTAGTGTCATTAGCTTCCTCACTAATTGGTGTAGGAATCACTGGAACTGATTTCTATGATGAACTACTTTCCAATTCGGGAGAAGGTACAAATTACCTTATCAAGCTCTACTTTCCTCCCACTCACTTTTTTCGAGAGAAACTCCTTCTCTAGAAAGGATCCATTCTTAGCAACAAATGTTTTTCCTTCAGATCTGTGATAGAAGGTGTACCCAACAGTTTCCTTTGGGTATTCTATGAAGACGCACTTCTCCGATTTGGATTCGAGCTTATCAGGTTGAAAACCTTTTTCATATAAGCATCGCAACTCCAAACTTTAAGAAACGACAGCTTAGGTTTACTGCTAAACCATAGTTCATACGGTGTCGTCTCAATGGGATTTAGATGGTGCCCTATTAAACGTGAATGCACCTGTCTCTAATGCATAACCCCAAAACAATAGTGGTAAACCGATAAGAGATATCATAGATCGCACCATATCTAGTAAAGTGCGGTTACGACGTTCGGACACACCATAACGTTGTGGTGTTCCAGGAGGCGTGAGCTGTGAAACTATTCCACATTGTTTTACATGAAGGCCAAACTCGTAACTCAAATATTCTCCTCCACGATCAGATCGTAGAAACTTTATTTTCTTGTTACGATGATTCTCCACTTCACTCTAAAATTCTTTGAACTTTTCAAATGTTTCAGACTTGTGTTTCATTAAGTAGATATACCCATATCTGCCCAAATCATTTGTGAAGGTCAGAAAATAATGATACCCGCCATGAGCCTTAATACTTATTGGTCTGCATACATCAGTATGTATTATTTCCAATAAGTCAGTAGCTCATTCCATTGTTCCGGAGAACAGAGTTTTAGTCATCTTGCCCATGAGGCATGGTTCGCAAGCATCAAGTGATTCATAATCAAGTGATTCCAAAATCCCATCAACATGGAGTTTGTTCATGCGCTTTACACCAATATGACCTAAACGGCAGTGCTACAAATAGGTTGCACTATCATTATTAACTTTGCAACTTTTGGCATCAATATTATGAATATGTGTATCACTATGATCGAGATCCAACAAACTATTTTCATTGGGTGTATGACCATTGAAGGTTTTATTCATGTAAACAGAACAACAATTATTCTCTGACTTTAAATGAATAACCATATTGCAATAAACATGATCAAATCATACTCATGCTTAACACAAACGCCAAATAACATTTATTTAGGTTTAATACTAATCCCGAAAGTATATTGTGCAATGATGATCATATCAATCTTGGAACTACTTCCAACACTCATCGTCACTTCCATTCAACTAGTCTCTGTTTATTCTGTAACTCCTGTTTCGAGTTACTAATCTTAGCAACCGAACAAGTATCAAATACTCAGGGGCTACTATAAATACTAGTAAGGCACACATCAATAACCTGTATATCAAATATACCCTTGTTCACTTTGCCATTCTTCTTATCCACCAAATATTCAGGGCATTTCCGCTTCCAGTGACCATTTCCTTTGCAGTGTAAGCACTCAGTTTCAGGCTTTGGTTCAGCTTTGGGCTTCTTCACGGGAGTGACAACTTGTTTGCCATTCTACTTGAAGTTTCCCTTTCTTTCCCTTTGCCCTTTTCTTGAAACTAGTGGTCTTGTCAATCATCAACACTTGATGCTCTTTCTTGATTTCTACCTTCATCGATTTCAACATCACGAAGAGCTCGGGAATCGTTTTCGTCATCCCTTGTATACTATAGTTCATCACGAAGTTCTAGTAACTTGGTGATGGTGACTAGAGAACTCTGTCAATCACTATCTTATCTGGAAGATTAACTCCCACTTGATTCAAGCAATTGTAGTACCCAGACAATATGAGCACATGCTCACTAGTTGAGCGATTCTCCTCCATGTTTTAGCTATAGAACTTGTTGGAGACTTCATATCTCTCAAGTCAGGTATTTGCTTGAAATATTAACTTCAACTCCTGGAACATCTCATATGGTCCATGATGTTCAAAACGTCTTTGAAGTCCCGATTCTAAGCCGTTAGGCATGGTGCACTAAACTATCAGGTAGTCATCATTTTGAGCTAGCCAAACATTCATAATGTCTGCATCTACTCCTGCAATAGGTTTGTCACCTAGCGGTGCATCAAGGACATAATTCTTCTATGTAGCAATGAGGATAAACCTCAGATCACGGATCCAATCCGCATCATTGCTACTAACATCTTTCAACACAGTTTTCTCTAGGAACATGTCAAAATAAACATATGAAAGCAACAACGCGAGCTATTGATCTACAACATAATTTGCAAAATACTACCAAGACTAAGTTCATGATAAATTTAAGTTCAATTAATCATATTACTTAAGAACTCCCACTTAGACAGACATCTCTCTAGTCATCTAAGTGATCACGTGATCCAAATCAACTAAACCATGTCCGATCATCACGTGAGATGGAGTACTTTTCAATGGTGAACATCACTATGTTGATTGACGGTGTCCTGGACTAGGCGGTACTCAACGCTCGTCTCCCGATCAGTTGGATTGGGCCGAGGACCCCCATGGCCGTATACTCATGGGCCAGTCCGGACAGCTGCCACATACAAGGAAGAATCCACAAGACTTGGCGATCAAGACAAGGACTCCTCCCCCACCGGCGTATTCGGTTAGGACTCTTGTTATCCTAGGCCTCTGGTGCATTATATAAACTGGGGCCAGGCTAGTCGATAGACATATACAACAATCATACCATAGGCTAGATTCTAGGGTTTAGCCTCTCTGATCTCGTGGTAGATCAACTCTTGTACTACCCATATCATCAATATTAATCAAGCAGGAGTAGGGTTTTACCTCCACCGAGAGGGCCCGAACCTGGGTAAAAACATCGTGTCCCTTGTCTCCTGTTACCATTGATCCTAAGACGCACTGCTTGGGACCCCCTACCCGAGATCTGCCGGTTTTGACACCGACATTGGTGCTTTCATTGAGAGTTCCGCTGTGTGATAGGCGAAAGGATCAATGGCTCGACTGCAGGTCAACTGCGACGTCGGCTTCTTCATCACCAGCTCGACTGGTCACCTTGCTTTGACCGAGGACTGCGCCCTACCTCCGATCGTCATGTTCGGATGAAGGCCTTCATCAACACCAACTCCAATCTCTATAAAGATCATGGAGGAGTCATCCATGAAGCTCGGGGGCTCAACGTCAACATTGCCCTCAGGCGACCGTGCTGTTTTTCTGGACAACAAACTTGTCTCCACCTCCACCGCCTCCTCGTGTGTCGCTTAAATGATTACTTCGGTGGAATTATGCGGAATTAAGTCTACAACAAGCCTGCAAAAATTTCGTCAAGTTCCGATGGAGGAATCTCCGGCAATCTCCAATATACCGGAGCCCTGTTGAATCTGGACGAGAATCCGGACGAGTTTAGGGCGTGGTATCCAGCATGTAGCTCGGATGTCCTTTGAAGGATCCAACCATTGATTTGCTGTGGAATTCCCATATCTACCACCTGCCGAAAATTCAGCTCGATCCGACCGTCCAAACTCCGGGAAACTTCCGATTAGTGCATCATTTTTTGGATCTGTTTTCTGCGCGAGAACGAATCCGACCCGAATTCATCATCTTTATGAATGGGATCTCGGACATCCTTTTTTAAGGAAGTTTTCATATGGGGTGTTGTGTTTTATTCTCAAACACATCCCAATAGTATTAAAAGTATTCTTGCAATACGAACTTCACCGTCGCGCCAGTGTCAAACTAGCCCGACAACATCACTCCATGGCGGCCGACCTGCGTTAGACACGTCATCGCTTTGTTGAGCCGAGCTCAATTTCTTCGGATCATCATCTCGGCCAGCCGAACAATAGTTCGGCATCAAGAAGGATAAATCGTCACCAACATTGCCGCCCCACGGATTACACGGAGCGGGCACGCCAGCATCGCCACACGGTCACTTCATCAAGCTGGCATCGACCACGTCACGACCTGCATCGCTGGACCGGGGGCTTCATCATCTCTTCATCAACCTACTCCGGAGACTTCGGCGATTCGGGCCGACCAGCTCCGTCACGTTAGCTGGACCGAGGGCTTTACCTCGGCGAGCCAACCTTTGCCAGCATCGCCATGCCGTTCCTTTATTGCCCATCAGGCGATAGGTGTGCGGATCGAGTCCCAATTTTGGGAATCACCTTTCTTCGGATTGCTACAACAAATAAGCCAGGTGTTATTAATCCTAGTATTTTTTGCTTGTTAGGGTTCATTTTTCCCAATGAATTATTACTCTGGTTTGTCCGTCATATGTACGCAGGTCTATCAAATGGTGGCCGCATTAACGAGGTCGCATGGTGGTTCAGTCAGTTTCCGTACATAGTCCCGCGAACGCCGCATCCGGAACTCGAACCGACCTGTGAAAAATTCAGGCCTTGCCATGCCTTTAACGCATCACGCCGCCGCCCGGCATCGACAGTGACTTCGGCGCCAGGCCATATTTCTTTTATTACTCACTTTGCATAAATTATTTATTATGCAACGAATTTTTTGAAATTATTATTATTACTATTATCTCCGGTTTGCACTATTTTTTGTGCACGAGAAAATGATCCAGCCGGACTGTATCCTTTGGCGTCACCTCGGCTGGACGGCGGGCTTCGTCAACACTTCATTACCCCATGCCGGGGACTTCGGCATCACTCTGTCATCCTGCATTGACCGTGCTATGTCACCACTTCGGAGTGCCGAGCTCTTTGGTCCTCTACCTCGGGACCAGCTTGGGGGATGGAACCTTGTCCCGCATCAAGCTCGGACCGCGTCGTCAATACCGAACACATTAACCAGCTAAGTTGCCTTCATGCTCAAAGTTTTAAATTTTTAACTTGTGTTCGGCTCGGCCAAGCATTATACTTTTTTGGAAAAAAGTTGCTTGTAAAAATTTCCTTGTCCAAACTTTGTTTGTGACGCGCAAATTCAAATACCCCGTTTACTTGGGGGCTTCCTTCATGAAGCCTTTTCCTCTTGCATATGGTTATACTTCTACGGCTTCGTTCCTTGTTCATGTATTACGCCACAATATGCACCATATTGACTTAAGCGATTTGCAAGCTGGGTTGCCTGGCTCCTGTGCTTACCCCTACGTTCCCGATTGTTCGGCTAGGGAGTAAAGGGAGCACCTCTGTGATTGTCACGATTGGGTCACCCGAACCGGACCTCAGACTGGGTGAATCCAAAAGCTAGCGCTCTTATTGTTTTCAATCATGGTCGACACACAACGGAACTCATGAGTAGAAAAAATCTATTGCACAAGTCTCATAATAACAATGAGCACCGAAGAAAGGTATCGGTGGGGGTACTATTTTCTTCGAAGATGCTTCTTACTCTTCGCAGTAATATATCATAAGTTCCCTGAGCGCGCTTTGTCTGTTACAGCCTTATGGCCTGATTGCCTGGTTATTGGAAACACCGTCGATATTCTCGACAGATGGAGTACATAACACTTTTCGGTCCTTGACCGAAGAGGGAGAAGCCGACGGTCGGTTAAGACGCGTTTAAAGTTCGGTTGAACATAGATATGATATAATTACTTCGGTACATGCAATCATTCTTTTACCCAAGTCACTTGGGGGCTCTTAAATTTATATGAGCCATTTTATGATAAGTGTTTTTCTTCTTAGTCATTGCAAAGTTTTTATTATTATTTATCACTCCTTTTCTCGACACGAGTGTGCGGCCACTAGCCAGGGAGCCTAATTTCTCTCCCAAAACCACTAGAGTTTAGTTTTCTAAACTGGCCTAATGAGAAGTACTCCGCCTTCGGGATGGGAGACTAAAGCCGTAGGCTGACCCGCTTGAAGTCTTGAGATAGGATATGTCATGTCAAAGCACGGTAGAAACACCTTTTTTTCTGAAGTCCAATTTTCGAATTGGCACCGAACACTTGATCTTGTTCGGACGTCATGTTTTCACTGACGTTGTTTGGTTTTCCAAGCTCATGGCACTTTTAAACTATTTGTGTGTTTTCAGCACAAGTCTCGCAGTGCAACGCCGGACACCTTTAGAGGTTCGGCAAAAACATTCTCGGATATTGCTATATATGCATCGGTTTCGAATTGTGTCTTCAGTCAATAGTTGGGTTGCCCGGCTCCTGCTCTTGCCTCCTATGTTCCGCTTTGTTCGGCTAGGTGTGCAAAGGGAGAACCACTGCGATTGTACTTCCAGCTCACATGGTTAAGCACCTCAGTGGAGAAAGCCGAAAACTGACTGTCACAATAAGCGTAAACTGGTCGGCGATCCGATGACGGTGTTAAACGACGGGCCATTCATAACAATGGCCGAAGTGTTTACGGCTTGACCTCGACTGTCGCCGAACACTACCGGGGGCTATTAACTTGCCTCCCAAACTAAATCCTTGATATTTTGCTCTTACATTGGAGCTGAGGTTTCATGATCATGCTTAGCATGACAACCCAAAGAAAGGAACCGATAGCGGGACTATTTTCTTTGGAAGACATTTCTTCTGTTAAACAGTAATATAACATATCTCTCTGCGTACCTTTGTTTATAAAATCGTATGGCTAGATTGTCTTGTTTGTTGTAAATCTTTGCCCTCATAAAGGCTTTATAAAGTAGGACAAACACTCCTCGGCTATTGGCCGAGGAGGTGGAAGCTGATGGTCGGTCAACAAAGTTTTGTACAATACGTATGCGAGCATTAATGACGTAAAGTACTTGGATACATAGAGTCATTACACATAATTTGTGATTTTACTACGGATATCAATCCTTAATTTGGCCTCCCGTGCCCGCATTAAGGCTCGGGGGCTACTGGGCTTCGGGCTTATTATTTACAAATATTAAAGGGGCACATCAATCCCCTGATCTGGTGTTGCCACACGACCAGTGTCTCGGGGGCTACTGCATTGCCTGTTCTATGCAGAAAATTTTAAGTGCAATACAGTTTCCAAGGAGATTTTGATCCTATGGTTGGTCGGCCGCACCCAACCTGAGTCTTGAGGACTAAGCACGCTGCTTTTTGTGCCCCGAAGTATTCTGCCGAGCTAGGACTTGATCCTCAGACTGATTTTGCAAATCAACTTGAGTCTCAGCAGCTACGGGGATCAGCGGTCTTATGTCATCCTTCATGGGCATCTCGGGTTTTAGACCGATACCCACCTTGAGGGCTACTGGCTATGTATCTCGGCGGAGAATAAATTGCACCAGTCAAAAAATATTGACAAAAATCGGCCCACATTCGGGGTGGTGCACCACCTTGGAAGCAGTCCGGCATAAAGCTCGGACACTAGTGGCTGGCTCCATAGAGGGCATTTTCGGCATTAAGCTCGGCTAAACTCCTTCAAACTTCTTTGAACCAAGGTGATTTACGACACCTCGGATACAGTCCGGCGTTGGAGCTCGGATACATAGTCCGGCATTGGAGCTCGGATACTGTCCAGCGTTGGAGCTCGGATACATAGTTCGGCGATAGAGCTGGGAAGCAGTCTGGCGTTAGTGCTCGGCTGCAAAAGATACCTCGAATGCAGTCCGGCGTTAGAGCTCGGACGCAAGAGGACACTGCCTCCTGGGAATAACTTCAAACCCGAGGTGTGGTATAAAAATAACAAGGCATTGATAAAGGCCGGAAACTTAAAGGGGCTCCTCGGATACCCGACGTGTAAACTCGTCGAATTCATTTCGGTGATCCTCAAGATAGAAGATGAGAAGATTTGTTGAACCAGTTTTCAAGACCGGAACCGAAGATGAAGAACAGTTCGGAAGAATCGAGGAGCGTCCCTAACTTGAAGACCGGTTCAAGGGGCTACTGACGATGTCCTGGACTAGGGGGTACTCAACGCGTCGTCTCCCGATCAGTTGGATTGAGCCGAGGACCCCCATGGCCGTATACTCATGGGCCAGTCCAGACAACTGCCGCATACAAGGAAGAATCCACAAGACTTGGCGATCAAGACAAGGACTCCTCCCCCACCGGCGTATTCGGCTAGGACTCTTGTTATCCTAGGCCTCTAGTGCATTATATAAACCGGGGCCAGGCTAGTCGATTGACATATACAACAATCATACCATAGGCTAGATTCTAGGGTTTAGCCTCTCTGATCTCGTGGTAGATCAACTCTTGTACTACCCATATCATCAATATTAATCAAGCAGGAGTAGGGTTTTACCTCCACCGAGAGGGCCCGAACCTGGGTAAAAGCATCGTGTCCCTTGTCTCCTGTTACCATTGATCCTAAGACGCACTGCTTGGGACCCCCTACCCGAGATCCGCCGGTTTTGACACCGACATTGATCATATCTACTATATGATTCACGCTCGACCTTTCGGTCTTCGTGTTCCGAGGCCATATCTGTATATGCTAGGCTCGTCAAGTTTAACCTGTGTATTCCGCGTGTGCAAAACTTGCTTGCACCCATTGTAGATGGACGCAGAGCGTATCACACCCGATCATCACGTGGTGTCTGGGCACGACGAACTTTGGCAACGGTGCATACTCAGGGAGAACACTTCTTGATAATTAGTGAGAGATCATCTTAAAATGCTACCGTCAATCAAAGCAAGATAAGATGCATAAAGGATAAACATCACATGCAATCAATATAAGTGATATGATATGGCCATCATCATCTTGTGCTTGTGATCTCCATCTCCGAAGCGCCGTCGTGATCACCATCATCACCAGTGCAACACCTTGATCTCCATTGTAGCATCGTTGTCGTCTCGCCAATTATTGCTTCTACGACTATCGCTACCGCTTAGTGATAAAGTAAATCAATTACAGGGCGATTGCATTGCATACAATAAAGCGACAACCATATGGCTCCTGCCAGTTGCTGATAACTCGGTTACAAAACATGATCATCTCATACAATAAAATATAGCATCACGTCTTGACCATATCACATCACAACATGCCCTGCAAAAACAAGTTAGACGTCCTCTACTTTGTTGTTGCAAGTTTTACATGGATGCTACGGGCTTAGCAAGAACCATTCTTACCTACGCATCAAAACCACAATGATAGTTTGTCAAGTTAGTGATGTTTTAACCTTCGCAAGGACCGAGCGTAGCCACACTCGGTTCAACTAAAGTTGGAGAAACAGGCACCCGCTAGTCACCTGTGTGCAAAGCACAGCGGTAAAACCAGTCTCGCGTAGGCGTACGCGTAATGTCGGTCCGGGCCGCTTCATCCAACAATACCGCTGAACCAAAGTATGACATGTTGGTGAGCAGTATGACTTGTATCGCCCACAACCCACTTGTGTTCTACTCGTGCATATAACATCAACGCATAAAACCTAGGCTCGGATGCCACTGTTGGGGAACGTAATAATTTCAAAATTTACCTACGCACACGCAAGATCATGGTGATGCATAGGAACGAGAGGGGAGAGTGTTGTCCACGTACCCTCGTAGACCGAAAGCGGAAGCGTTAGAACAACGCGGTTGATGTAGTCGTACGTCTTCATGGCCCGACCGATCAAGCACCAAAACTACGGCACCTCCGAGTTCTAGCACACGTTCAGCTCGATGACGTCCCTCGTACTCCGATCTAGCCGAGTGTCGAGGGAGAGTTCCGTCAGCACGACGGTGTGGTGACGATCTTGATGTTCTACCATCGCAGGGCTTCGCCTAAGCACCGCTACAATATTATCGAGCACTATGGTGGAGGGGGCCACCACACACGACTAAGAGATCAGGAGATCAATTGTTCTCTCTATGGGGTGCCCCCTGCCCCCGTATATAAAGGAGTGGAGAAGGGGGAGGGCCGTCCCTCTCTATGGCGCACCCTAGGGGAGTCCTACTCCCACCGGGAGTAGGATTCCCCCTTTCCTAGTAGAACTAGGAGCCCTTCCATGTAGTAGGAGTAGGAGAGAAGGAAAGGGAAGAGAGAAGGGAAGGAAGGAGGGGGCGCAACCCCTCCCCCTAGTCCAATTAGGACTAGGCCTTGGGGGGGCCTGCCCTAGGCAGCCCCTCTCTCTTCCCCGTATGGCCCAATAAGGCCCAATACTTCTCCCGGCAAATTCCCGTAACTCTCCGGTACTCCGAAAAATACCCGAATCACTCGGAACCTTTCCGAAGTCCGAATATAGTCGTCCGATATATTGATCTTTACATCTCGACCATTTTGAGACTCCTCGTCATGTCCCCGATCTCATCCGGGACTCCGAACTCCTTCGGTACATCAAAACTCATAAACTCATAATAAAACTGTCAAACCTTAAGCGTGCGGACCCTACGGGTTCGAGAACTATGTAGACATGACCGGAACACGTTTCCGGTCAATAACCAATAGCGGAACCTGGATGCTCATATTGGCTCCTACATATTCTACGAAGATCTTTATCGGTCAAACCGCATAACAACATACGATGTTCCTTTTGTCATCGGTATGTTACTTGCCCGAGATTCGATCGTCGGTATCTTAATACCTAGTTCAATCTCGTTACCGGCAAGTCTCTTTACTCGTTATGTAATGCATCATTCCGTAACTAACTCATTAGCTACATTGCTTGCAAGGCTTATAGTGATGTGCATTACCAAGAGGGCCCAGAGATACCTCTCCGACAATCGGAGTGACAAATCCTAATCTCGAAATATGCCAACTCAACAAGTACCTTCGGAGACACCTGTAGAGCTCCTTTATAATCACCCAGTTACGTTGTGACGTTTGGTAGCACACAAAGTGTTCTTCCGGTAAATGGGAGTTGCATAATCTCATAGTCATAGGAACATGTATAATTCATGAAGAAAGCAATAGCAACATACTAAACGATCAAGTTCTAAGCTAACGGAATGGGTCAAGTCAATTACATCATTCTCCTAATGATGTGATCCTGTTAATCAAATGACAACTCATGTCTATGGTTAGGAAACTTAACCATCTTTGATTAGAGCTAGTCAAGTAGAGGCATACTAGTGACACTATATTTGTCTATGTATTCACACATGTATTATGTTTCCGGTTAATACAATTCTAGCATGAATAATAAACATTTATCATGATATAAGGAAATAAATAATAACTTTATTATTGCCTCTAGGGCATATTTCCTTCAGTGGTGGCCTTCTTCTTCGTCGGAGTTGGTCGGCCGGTTGGCTGTACTCGCATGGTCATGGAGTGACCGGCGGCTTGACCGATCGGCGGCGGCGGAACTTGGCCGGCCGCAGTGGCAAAGTTCTGTCTGGATCCCGGGGCGGCGGCCCTGGACGGTGGCGGCCGGTGAAGCTCAGGCTTCCCGCGGTGGCATGGCGTGGTGCTGTCCCTGTCCAAGGCGGATCTGTGACGGTGATCTGCTATGGATTGGTTCGGATCAGAGACGGTGACGAGCGCATGGGATCTTTCTCGGCGGCTCTCGCGGCTTGGCGAGCCGGGGTGGGAGCCCTCCTCGTAGACTCTAGTGGTGGCACACTCAGGCAGTGGCCGGTGCGCCAGGGATCCCACGGTGGCACTGTTGTTGCGGTTGGTCGCCGGATCTAGGCAGCTAGATCTGGGGCTTTGAAGGCAGTCGAGATGGTGCACAAGTTGTTGGGTGGATTTCTTGGGACGGATCCAGTGAAAACCTGATCTTCGATCGATGGTCGGAGTCGGTGATGACGATGCCCTTATCACCGTTTCCTTCATGAAGGCATCATCGAGGTGAAGCTCCCAACTCCACTCAATACCTCTGGGGGAAACCCTAGATCAGCTAATCGGATGTTGGTAACAATCATGTGTCGTAACCTCCTTGGGGGCGGCATTCTTGGAGGTGCACTCGGCTTCACGGGACCAGCGGACGGCTTCTTTGGTGGAGCGGTGCTTCATCGATACATTGATGGCAAAGGATCTGGACGGCGTGGCGCAATGCAGATTCGGAGTTCGATGTGGGAGGATGGACTCGCGCAAGAGGACGACGTTGTCTAGCGTCGTGGTGGCGTCGATGGCAGAGAGACCTGGCACGGTAGATGCAACAGTACAGCTCTGAAGATGGACTCGTGGCAGGTGGCTGCGGCGGCCTCATACCCAGCAGGCATCCTGGTTGAGGAGTGCACCGAACTGGTAGGTGCCCCATACCAGGCAGGCATCCTGGTTTGGACCTCAGGTCCTAGATGTTTAGGTTTGGCTGCGATGTCTGTTTGGTATTAGGCCCAGACTATCAGTACCCCTTCATCAAATGGATAGGTGTAGCGACAGTTGTTGCTTAGACGGTGGCTTCGGTCTTATTGTTGTATGACTTTGTAAGGTCATGTGAGAATAATTAATAAAATGGCCGCATGCATCGCCCAGATGCAGAGACGGGGGTCATCTTCCTTTTCTAAAAAAACTCAAGATACAAGCATGTACCCATTTCTCTCTCTAAAAAGAAGGTTACCGGTATATATCATACCGAACTATACGTGCAAAGCACGTGCCTTCGACTGGTATATTGACTATTCATCACCCAAGGTGCACAATAATTTATTCTTCAAATACTCATGCATTGCTACGGGCAACAATATATATAAATAATCAAATAAATTTGGTCATAGTTTTTGAGGCAATTCGGCTTCAAAGCAAAACTCATGGGGTGAGAAACCAGAGCAAGAGACTCTCAAGAGCAAAGAGGCTAAAGGTATATGGTTCATTCACGGTGGAGAGGGAGGACTTTGCATGGAATAAAGATGTCATTTGGAGCTGGAATAAATATTTTAGGCGCCCACAAATACCATTCCACCATCTCTCCTCCTTATTTTTCCATGAGTACAGTCAGAATATGCATCAACGCTAAAAATGTATTTTAAATCTTGTAGACTTGATTCATTCTTGGGTGTTGTATGGACACGTGTTAGACAAAATATTTGATATGGTAAACTAAATTGACTATACGAAGAACAAATTGATGATAGCCCACTAAATAGCGTCACAATTCACCTACGAATTATATACCTTACGAAGTTTCTTCTAGTTATTTACACGCGAACTCTCTCTGATAAACCGCTAAAGATGCAGCAAAGCATGCATAGAAAATAAGATCAAAGATAATGATAGACTCATATATGCATCACTGTCCCAACTATGGTAGTTCAAAGCACATCTTCATGGAAACTACCATTGGTGGATTAATCCCAACACGAAGAAACAATTCTGGACAAAGCAAATGCGTAAACTCACATTGATCTCAACAATGTCCCTTCACCACAAACGATTTAGTTTTTGCTCTCATTACTCTTACACCATTAGAACAACCATCCTCAGTTCTTGCATGGTTAGACATATGTACAATGACAATGGCATACCTAAAAGTAAAACAGTCAAGCATTAAATTTGCGTTCTAAAAAAACATCAGTACTTTTTAGGAACTTGGAGAACTGGCACATTACCAGGTGGGCCTTAAGGCCGAATAGGGTAGCGCCCTCCTAGGCTTGTCCCCAAGTCCTAGCTTGGTGCTGCTAGGGTTGAGGCATGGGCCCCACCACTTTGGTGGGTCGCCATGAGGGGAGATCCCCCTCCCCCTTCACCTTTAAACATCCAACAGGGTGCCCACCCCCACAGAGACATAAGTTCTCGTGTGATTCGAGGCGCCCCGTCTCTTCCTCGAGTTCTCTAGAAAATAAGAAGGTCATGAGGCTGCTCCTTCCTCCTCTAGTTCTTCAACAACTCCTAGCTCAGGATGGCGAAGCTCTGCTGGATTGTCGATTTTGTACGCATGCAGTACATAGAGAGATTATGCTTTTGATCTTCGTTCCAGGGATGCACTAGTAGAAAAGGGGGCAATGGTCCAGGCCGGGTCAACCCATTAGTCCCGGTTCAATCCAGAACCGGGACCAATGGGGGCATTGAACCCGGTTCGTGAGCCCCGGGGGCCAGCCGGGCCACGTGGGCCATTGGTCCTGGTTCGTCTGGACCTTTTGGTCTCGGTTGGTGGGACGAACCGGGACCAATGTGCCTTGCTCCTGGCCCACCACCATTGGTCCCAGTTGGGGGAATGAACCGGGACCAAAGGCTTCCCTTTAGTCCCGGTTCATGCCACGAACCGGGACCAATATATTGCCTATATATACCCCGCGAGCAGAGCACTCTCACTGCTCTGTTTTTCGTGGCCGGCGAGGAGAGAGCTTTGTGGTGCTCTAGCTCACTTCCTATGCACACGAGGTGTTCGATGGAATGCCCGAGCCACACTACTTAAGCTTTCTCCTCTCCAAGCTCCACCTCCAAGCTCCATTTTTCTCAATATTTGTCTAAGTTTAGCGGTCCGTCACGTCCCGTCCCCGTCTTCACCGCCGTCGATCGCCCGTGCCGATCTCGTCGCCGGCACCACCGTGGTTAGCCTCTTGTTCTTATCTTCTTTCTGAAAGGAAAAAAAACTCTTACTTGTATGTTTATATAGATACTTGTATAATTTTCTTACTTTTATTATTGCATCTTATATAGTGCGATGGTTTTGGTATCCGCCCCCGTCGGCCCTCGTCCTGTCTATGATTCAGATGTGGTATATATTATCTTTTCATAACTATTGGTTCATTTATTGTTTATGACAATTATGCCAACCAACGTGACATAGATTTTATTTATCTAGGAGGTTGTTGAACCGGAAATTCCAACCGACCCTATTGTCGAGAGGTTAAATTTAGTTGAAGAAGAAAACAATTTGTTGAAGGAAAAATTAGAAAAATTGAGGAGGAGAAGATGATATTGGAGTTGCATGTTGCGGATGCCGTCGATGATCACAAGATCAAGATGGATGCAATGCGCTTGAAGATTAGAAAGATTAGAAAATATGCCATTCATACCGAGGCTTGGTATCATTATGCCGTTGGATCAGTTGTTACATTGGTTGCGATTATGATCGCATTTGTTTTTGCATTGAAATGTTTTACATAGTTTCAGTGTATGGTTTAATTAATTTAGATGCTCTATAGAGCTTTATGTTGTTAGATGAGAACTATGTATGTACTTTGGTTTTAATGTGATGATGAACTTCTATTAATTTGGTCACTTAATTATCTATTCATGATGTTCTTTAATGATTTTTGACACACTTAATTATATATAATGCACGCAGATGAACCGGCAATGGATGTACGGTTCAAGACACACCTCCAAGTACATTAAGGGCGTGCATGATTTTCTCGAAGTGGCTGAGGCAAACAAGCATAATTGTTTTATGTGTTGTCCATGCCCTATATGTGGGAATACGAAGTCTTACTCTGACCGGAAAATCCTCCACACCCACCTGCTTTACAAGGGTTTCATGCCACACTATAATGTTTGGACGAGCCACGGAACGTATGGTTTTCTTTAAGCGCGGATGGCATTAATCCTTTCGGGGAGCAGAGCAGCAATCACAGCACCTGGCCCGTGACTCTATGTATGTATAACCTTCCTCCTTGGATGTGCATGAAGTGGAAGTTCATTATGATGCCAGTTCTCATCCAAGGCCCTAAGCAACCCGGCAACGACATTGATGTGTACCTAAGGCCATTAGTTGAAGAACTTCTATAGCTGTGGAATGGAAATGGTGTACGTACATGGGATGAGCACAAACAGGAGGAATTTAACCTAAAGGCGTTGATGTTCGTGACCATCAACGATTGGCCCACTCTCAGTAACCTTTCACGATAGACAAACAAGGGATACCACGCATGCACGCACTATTTACTTGACACCGATAGTATATACCTGGCAAGCTGCAGGAAGAATGTGTACCTGGGCCATCGGTGATTTCTTCCGACCAACCATCAATGTCGAAAGAAAGGCAAGCATTTCAAAGACGAGGCAGATCACCGGAAGAAGCTTGCCATGCGTACCGGTGATCACGTACTTGCTATGGTCAATGATTTACATGTAATCTTTGGAAAGGGTCCTGGCGCACTAGCTGTTCCGAGTGACGCTGGGGGACACGCACCCATGTGGAAGAAGAAATCTATATTTTGGGACCTACCCTACTGGAAAGACCTAGAGGTCCGCTCTTCGATCGACGTGATGCACGTGACGAAGAAGCTTTGCGTGAATCTGCTAGGCTTCTTGGGCGTGTATGGGAAGACAAAAGATACAGTTGAGGCACGGGAGGACCTACAATGTTTGCACGAAAAAGACGGCATGCCTCCAAAGCAGTATGAAGGTCCTGCCAGCTATGCTCTTACCAAAGAAGAGAAGGAAATCTTCTTTGAATGCCTGCTTAGTATGAAGGTCCCGACTGGCTTCTCGTCTAATATAAAAGGAATAATAAATATGGCAGAGAAAAAGTTTCAAAACCTAAAGTCTCATGACTGCCACGTGATTATGACGCAACTGCTTCCGGTTGCATTGAGGGGGCTTCTACCGGAAAACATCCGATTAGCCATTGTTAAGCTATGTGCATTCCTCAATGCAATCTCTCAGAAGGTGATCGATCCAGAAATCATACCAAGGCTAAGGAGTGATGTGGTGCAATGTCTTGTCAGTTTCGAGCTGGTGTTCCCACCATCCTTCTTCAATATCGTGACGCACGTCCTAGTTCATCTAGTTGACGAGATTGTCATTCTGGGCCCCGTATTTCTACACAATATGTACCCCTTTGAGAGGTTCATGGGAGTCCTAAAGAAATATGTCCGTAACCGCGCTAGGCCAGAAGGAAGCATCTCCATGGGCCATCAAACAGAGGATGTCATCGGGTTTTGCGTTGACTTCATTCCTAGCCTTAAGAAGATAGGTCTACCTAAATCGCGGTATGAGGGGAGACTGACTGGAAAAGGCACGCTTGGAAGGGACTCAATAATATGCAGGGACGGATATTCTTGGTCTCAAGCACACTACACAGTTCTATAGAACTCTACCTTGGTGACCCCGTATGTCGATGAACACAAGAACAATCTGCGCTCCAAACACCCGAAGCAGTGCGACGACTGGATTACATGTGAATACATCAGGACTTTCAGCAGTTGGTTGGAAGCACGTATCAGAGGTGACAACACTGTTTGTGATGAGCTGTACTTGTTTTCCAGGAGACCATCTTTGACTGTATTGATTTGGAAAGGATACAAGATAAATGGGAATACATTTTACACGATTGACCAAGATCAAAAGAGCACCAACCAAAATGGCGGTGTCCGCTTTGATGCAACAACCGAGAGGGGAAAGGACACATATTATGGTTACATAGTGGACATACGGGAACTTGACTACGGAGTAGATTTTAAGGTCCCTTTGTTTAAGTGCAAATGGGTCAATCTGTCAGGAGGCGGGGTACAGGTAGACCCACAGTACGGAATGACAACAGTAGATCTGAAAAATCTTGGGTACACTGACGAACCGTTCGTCCTAGCCAATGATGTGGCACAGGTTATCTATGTGAAGGACATGTCTACCAGACCGAGAAAGAGAAAAGATAAGGAAGCGAATACATCATACGATGAGCCAAAGCGCCACATAGTTCTTTCAGGAAAAAGGGACATCGTGGGAGTGGAGGACAAGACAGACATGTTGAAGATTATGAAAAGTTTCATGAAATTCCTCCCTTCAAAGTCAAGGCTGACACAAGCGAAGAAAAAGTGAAGACTTTCTCCCGCAACTATTATGATGATACCATGCCAACTTTGTAACTGACGAGTATGATACCATTGTCCATTTTGTACATGCACATGCTATGTGGGTCAATTTATGATACCATGCCAACTTTCAACTTTTTCAGAGTCCATTTGAAATGCTTTAATGTCTTATGGTTCGGCCCTCGTAATAATTAAAAATAGCAACAGTAAGTATTTTGTTGTAAGTAGAAACAAAATAAAATAAATAAAGCAAGAAAGAAAACAAAAAAACAAAAAAAAGTGTTTTCAAATTTGAAGAATAATGCCACTGACAAAAAGTTTATAATTTCCCTAAAACTAAAAGAAAAAACAATTAAAAAATAAAGCAAAAAACAAAAGAAAATAAATAATGCAGAAAACAAAAGAAAAAAACTGGAAAAAAAATAAATATAGCAACAATAAGTAAAGAAAACAAAAAAAACAAAAAAAATGCCTCCTACTCGGCCCCCACGGCCTAAATACGACTAGAAACACTACTATGGGCCGATTCAGGCCCGTAGTAGGCCCAGAAGGCCCATCAGGCAAAGCAACAGCAAGTAGGCCCGAAAGCCTGCGGTGGAGAGGAGCTCGAGAGGGGTGCGACAGTGGGGCTTATAAACCACTGGGCGCCCCTCTCAACTAGCGAGGTGGGACCAAACTTTGGCCCCGAGGTGGGCAGCACAGGGGGGGCATTAGTCCCGGTTGGTGCCACCAACCGGGACCAAAGGCCGCCGGTTCCCGCCCTTTTGGCTGCCGAAAAAGAGGCCTTTGGTCCCAGTTGGTGGCACCAACCGGGACTAAAGGGGGCATTAGTCCCGGTTTGTGCCACGAACCAGGACCAATGCTCTTGCTATATATACAACACTTAGCAGTTTTCGCCAAAATCCATCTGTTTCTTCTTGACCCGACGCCTTCTGCTCCTTGTCGCCGTCGCCGCCGAGCCCTGCCCCGACGCCGTCAGGCTGGTCCACCTCGCCGTCGCCACCGCCGAGCCACTGCCCCGACACCGTCGCCGCACCTGCCGGCCCCGACCCCGTCGCCGTCGCCGCGCGCGCCGCCCCTGCCCCGACCCGGCCGTCACCGTCGCCGTCGCCGCGCCCGCCGCCCCTGCCCCGACCCGTCGCCATCGCCGCGCGCCCCGTTCCCGACCCGTGCCGTCGCCGCGCGCCGCCCTTCCCCAACCCCGTCGCCGTCGCCCCGACCACACGCCGCCGCCTTCGGTCCGGCCGCCGGCGCCCTTTCCTCTTATTTTTTGTGCATTTTATGTATATGTTCTCTGTGTATATATATGTTCTTTGTGTATATATGTTCATATATGCAAAAGTTAGATTTTAGAAAAACTTTATATATGCAAAAGTATATATCTGCAAAAATTTATACATATATGTAAGTATATATGTATGTATAGATGTATGTATGTGGATACATGAGGGGGGTCGATATACCCCCTCTCCGATAGCATTTTTGTGCATTTTAGGTTAGTGTATATATATGTTGATGTATATATGCAAAAGATAGATTTTTAGAAAAAATACTATTTTTTCTGTTGATGATATGATGATGTTTTTTTCATATATGTATTATTTTTTTAAGTTGTTAGTAGATATCGATTTTAGGTTAGTGCATTTTATCACTGATTTTAGGTTAGTTGATCAATTTAGTGCATTTTATGTTTGTTGCATTTTAGGATAGTGCATTTTATGTTAGTGGAGAGGAAAAAGTAAAATAAGGAAAAGGAAAATAAGTAGAGAAAGAAGTAGAGGAAGAAGGAGAAGAAGAAGGACAAGGCGAGGAGAGGAAGAACAGAAAGAAGAAGAAAAAAAGAGGAGAAGAAGAAGGAAGAGGAGCTTCTTCTCCTTTTTTTTCTCCTCTTTTTTTTCTTCTTCTTCTTAATTTTTATCAGGAACGAGGGTGTCGAGGATCGCCGAGGGGTCGAGGGTCGGGAACTAGGGTAGAGGGTCGAGGGTCGTTAAGGGGTCAAGGGTCGAGGGTTTCAGGGTCGAGGGTTCGAGGTTTCTAGGGTCGAGGGATTGAGAGGGTCGAAGGAAGAAAAGAGGAAGAAGGAAGAAAGAAGAAGAAAAAGAATGAGAGGAAAAAGGAAAATAAGAAGATGAAGAAGAGGAGAGGAAGAAGAGGAGAAATAAATAAGAGGAGGAAAAAAGAAGAAAAAGAAGAGGAGAAGAAGAAAGGAATAGAGGAGAAGAAGAAAAAATAGAAAAAAAATTCTATTTTTTCTTCTTCTCCTCTATTCCTTTCTTCTTCTCCTTCTTTTTTTTTCTTCTTCCTTCTTCCTTCTTCCTCTTTCTTCCTCTTCCTTAATTATTTTCCTTTCTCGTCGTTGTCGTGTCGTTGTCGATATAACCGCCTCGAGATAACTTCGACATGAGGGGCGGTCGATATAAATACCCCCCCCCTCGGCCCTCTCGCTCGACCAAAACTCTCGAGGACACCCAAACCCTAGAGAGAAAACGATGTTGGTCTCCTACCCCCTCCCGCCGCACCCCTACCAGACAAATTAACTCTCTCGAAGCGTTGTTGTGTCGAGGCGACCCCAAACCCTAGAGAAGCAGCATCGAGGCCACTAACATGATTCCTTATTTCTACGTTTTCCATCTGTACCATATATAAACATGTTGTAAATATTTGCAGAAACTATGGAGCACTTCCGAGACGAAGAAACAGAAGCGATATTGAGGGACATAATCGCAAATGGAATGGATGAAGTTGCGTCATTTCTCCTCGACGCCGTTGGTCAGCTGGAAGAACAGGGTGAAGAAGAGGGCTATGTTCATGATGGCTTCGGCCCATTAATGCCGGTACAAGAACAGGACTATGTTCATGATGGCTCCGATGACACAATGGAGGAACAAGAAGGAGACCGTGCTGACTGCTCCGGTGACCGAACCGAGCCCGGCCAGCTATATATATATTAGTTAAGCCCGTGTTGGCTAGTTAATTGATGCTTCCATTGTTTTGGTATATGTAAACGTATTAATTACTCTCGTCTTTCTTCCTTATAATTTCTAGCCCTCCGGATCGAGCACAACTTCGGTAAGGAGACGAGGCCCAAAGAAAAAGTTGAGCTCGGATGAAAAGTTTGAGATCATAGAAATCGCGCCCGACGGCGAACCGATTGAACCCATCCGGACAAGGAAGGCATTTTCTGCTCAGTGCGGGGTTCTTGTTAGGGACAAGATCCCGATCAGCATCCAACAATGGTATAAGCCTAAGGAGGAAGACCCTAAGGTGTCTTATGTCAATGATATGCAGAAAGAAGATCTTTGGACTCAGCTGAAGGCAAATTTCACCCTACCACCAGAAGAGGATCTGGAGAAGCCAGTTAAAGAGAAATTAATCAAGTCTTGTGCTCTTAAGAAGATGGCAAGCCTAATGAGGAGGTGGAGGAAAGAGCTGAACCAGTTTGTCAAAAATAAAAAGACACCAGAATTCATCGGCAAATATGAGAAGATCAAAGATCACTCGCCCGCATTTGTGGCCCACAAGACATCGGAAAAGAGTAAGAAGATGTCGGAGACAAACAAGAAAAATGCTTCGAAGAAGATGCTTCACAATCGCACGGGGTCAGGTGGCTACCTGCAAGCCCGGCCTAAGTGGTCCAAGGCTGAGAATGATCTGCTTGAAAAAGGGATCGAACCAGAGATAATGAGATGGCCAGACCGTTGCCGGACTTGGTTCTTCAGGTCTGGCGGAACCTTGGACCCTGTAACAGGGTTTTGCCAGTGGACGGACGAGCAACTGGATATACCAGTCAAGAACCTTCGACACTATATCGATGCAGCGCAGCGAGGGACGTTCCTTCCAAACAGGGAGAAGGACGAGCTCATAATGGCCCTTGGGAATCCTGAGCACCCTGGACGGACACGAGGCACGCCAGGCTCCATTCTGTGGAAGGCTGGTTTTCCGGACGCAGGGGGTTACAAAACCCACGAGAGGAGGAAGAAACTGGAATAGGACCAACTGCAGGTGCTACACGAAAGGGTAATGGGGCTAGAGGATCGAGAAGAGGAACGAGAAGCAGCAGATCGCAGCAAACGACCTGCCGAAGCTTCCCCCGAAGCTACCCCGCCATCTCAGCGGAGAAGCAGCGTGGCTTCCACCGAGCTGCTTCAGCCGGAGCATGTCTTGACGGCTCCTGCCAGCTATCCCGTGGATGGTATCATGGAGTCTCAAAATTGCCACATGATGGCACGATGGATGACTTTGAAGGTCAAGGCGGCTGTTGGCCAAGTTTATCCTAGTGGACCCAGCACAACTTATCACTGCCAGCCGATTCCAAAAGGATATGCTAAGGTGATGGTGGATGAAATAACGGAGGGATTTGTGGACCTCGTGCTTGACCACCCTACCGGTGAAGGGGAAACTAGGCTGGGTTCTGCTCTGAAGACTCCATGCCTATGGAAGGAGCTCATCAACCTTCTGAACTGGATGCCTCCGCCTCCTCCTCCTGCTCCGGCGAGTCAGGGCACTCCGCCTCCTCCACTGCCTCCTCCTCCGGCGAGTGACGATCAGGGCATGCGTGGCGGCACTCCGCCTCCTTCTCCGGCGCATGGCGGCACTCCGCCTCCTTCTCCGCCTACGCCGGCGCTCCCGAGCAGCCAGCAGCATCCTCCTTCTCCGCCTCGCTAGCAAGGGCGGAAGAGACCCGCCGCCACCCCGGCTGCTCCGGCGCGTCGTACTCCTTCTCCTCCGCCTCGTAAGCATGCACGAAAGAAGACAGACGCCGCAGCTGCTCCGTCTGCTCCGGCGTCTAGCAGCACAACCAGAGGCGGGAGGCAATACAAATACGGTCCATCATCTCTCAAACCTCTAGAGAAGTTACCGTACGAGAGGTCCGTGGAGGAAAACGATACGATTGTGCAGACCCATGTGAAGGAGTTCTTTGAAGGGGTGAAAGCAAAGAGACATCCACCTCCGGAGGAGAAGGTAGATCCGGTGAAAGCAAAGCGCACTATCGATGCCCTGAGGAAACCACCAAAGTCTCCGCCAAGAACCAAGCATTACTGAACAGAGATATCTCCAAGCCCAGCGGTCGGGAACTACTGTCAGTGCTAAAAGGTCAAAAGAACGAGCAAAGGGGAAAAAATTGGCCAGCTCGGCGAACAAGCATAGCAATCGTGCCCCCCGCTCAATGTGTCTAATGCTCCGGGGACGGTGGCCGGTTATGGCAATCTTGACGATTACGTGCCTGACGATGCACTTCCTGATTTCTTGGAGGTGGACGAACACAGATACGAGTACGGGAAGCCTCTCGTCAAAGATGAAAAATCTCTGACAACAATGATGCGAAGATTCCATAATTGGTACATGGAAACCTGCAGAGAGTCTGACGGTAAGAATGCTTTGTATCTGCATATTAAAGAGGAGCCCGATCTCGTTGCAAATGATCTGTTGACTATTCCATTTGAGGAGTTCTTCAATCAAAAGGCCCTCGATAAACTAATGGTCTTTTGCTACTGCTTGTAAGTACTATTTCTGTCATTAAGTCTTTATATATAGCTCAGCTCTTTCATTGCATGTATTTAGAATTAATTATCCTCAATATATTATGCAGATTGAAGATCGTCGAGTGCAAAAAACAAGAAATTTATGATATTGGGTTCATTAACACAAATATCATAGATATATTTCTGGTTGAAAAGAATGTCAAAGAGGCCGACGACAACTTGCTACGATCGTTGATCAAAAATCAAAACAAAGATACCATACTCTTTCCTTACAACGGCCCGTGAGTGTTACTGTCGTGTGCATATTCGGTTTCCCTTATTACACAAGCAAGCTTATAGTAATGTAATTGATGAGTTATGCACGCGTGCGCAGGTACCACTATATTCTTCTGGAGATTAAGCTTGAGCGTGTACTAGTAACCGTCTTAGACTCGAGACGGAAAGATCCCAAATCCTATGCGGACATCACTGAAATGCTCAGCAAGTAAGTTCAATCGATCATTATCGCACCATATCGGCAACTTTTTCTTCATTTCCTGATATCTCAAGTAATAGTAATAATTTTTTTTGTCTTGCAGGGTTTGGAAACAGTTCACCGCAGAAGCTCCGGGACTGCCGAAGGAGCTGACATATAAATGGCCGAAAGTAAGTACTGCTGGCTAGCTAGTTGCGTGCATCTCTCGTTGATTCTATAGCTATACTTTCATCAATGCCATTTATAATGCTTCATTATCAGTTTGATTGACCTCTATTTCTCGTAAGTGCTTGTGGCAGGAGGAAGGGAATGATTTCTGTGGATACTACGTGTGCGAGTTCATCCACACCGCGACTTTGAAAAACAAGCGGGGCTACTCTAGAAGACAATATGAAGTGCTTAAGCAATAATATTCACAATTTCATTTTATTACACCATCATTTCTGTTGAGTTTCATTCATATATATATGTATTAATTAACCCCCTTCTTCAAATTAGACGTGGCAGATGCGGAATGAACTCCTAGAACCAGATCGCATGAAAGCAATTCAAGAGGAATTGGCGGGATTCTTTCTTGACCACGTCATCAGTGAAGCCGGAGAATACCATGTGGAAATTGATTTCAAATGCTAGGGGTTTGTAATTAAGAGATCTTATACATATTGTACATGTATGTAGCCAGTAGCGTCGGATACATGATACGAAAACTTGTTGTTCGACCAATCTCTCGGAGAAGGAGAGGTCGATCGATCACTTCTCTCGGTATAAATGACGAACTTCTGTACTGAATGGTTCTCTCGATCACTTATGTATATATAGTACGTAGCGTCGACCAAGCACGGTCATAAGAGAGGACACTTCTCTCTATTAATTAGCTAGCTAACACAATATATGAAACACCTAAATTAACCCCCCAAAACCCCCAACCTCCCCTACTTTAAAAAAACAAAAACCCCAGCCACTGGAATGCTGACGCGTGGATGCCTTTTGGTCTCGGTTGGAGCCACCAACCGGGACCAAAGGCCCCCTGACTGGGCTCGGCGCACAGGGCCACGTGGAGGCACATTGGTCCCGGTTCGTGTTTGAACTGGGACTAATGGGTGGAGGTATTAGTAACGACCCGTTAGTCCCGGTTCATGAACCGGGACTAAAGGCCCTTATGAACCGGGACTATTAGGTGTTTTTCTACTAGTGATGGTTCGACGGACTTAAAAAATGATCAACACCAATTCTTCTTCAGCTGCAACTGAAAGTTAGTAACATTCACACCTAACCTTGTATGCATCTGCGTGGTGATCCTGGTTCTTGATTCGTAGGGCAGGAATTTTTTTTGTTTTCTACTACGATTCCCAACATATGACATGGGAAAACAGGACTTTCTACAATAGAAATGCACTTTTGTTCATGGGTGTATATACACCCGATATGGGTTTTTTAAAATAATTTTGTAAAAAGTCCAAAATCTCAGAACTTATGATGAATAAACTTGACTTTCTTTTGCACTACTGTATAAATTTTTGCTAAGGAAAAATCCCTGTTGACTTCTAGGGAAAAATATTGCTATAATACCCCCTCCGTTTCTAATTATAAGATGTTTTAGATATTAAATTCTGGACTACGTACGGATTAAAACGAGTGAATATACACACACTAAAATGCATCTAGATGCATACGTATCTGAGATAATAGAGAAAAGCTAAAACATCTTATATTTAGGAACGGAGAGAGTACAAGCTACTATCCACATTTATTTGACCTTAATTTTTTGTTTTTTGCCCTAAAGTCAAGGGGGGTTTCTTTTGTGATTGTTTACTGGTACAATAGAAGATCATGTCAATTTCAAAAATATTTTCAGAATTTTTGAATTTTTACTTAATTACTATTTTTTCATATTGGGTGTATATACACCTAGGAACCAAACGGTTCATGCCCTTTTTTACACCCTATACTTAGAAAGGTCAACATTATACTAAAATTTTCTAGAAATGTCTATTAAATGCCTCGTTAAATACATCCATTCTCGATCCATCTAGAAACATAGTTGAGGATATTAAAATAGTTGGAACGCATAGAAATAAACTATATCATGTCTAAAGATTCATATTAGTCCATAGAGTAAATATGTTCTGTCATTATAATTTTTCTTTATGTGGAGGGGACATTTGGTTTGGTCCAAAGGTTTTATTAGCTGTACGTCAAACAAGATTTCAAGAAGAAAAAAAGAACAAAACTTTTGCTGCAAATTAGTATTTTCAACTAGCACAAGTGTATTTGCCGATATAACTATCAAATTTATAACAAACATTATAGTGAAATATTTAATATCATTGTAATGTTGCTAATTGACTTTTGGCCATGAAAGCGTAAGAGAAGCAGTAGCATGCTGCCAATTGTATTAAGTAAAATACATTAATCAAAATCTTATGTTGACTAATAGGTTATAAATAATTATATGAGTTTGGTATAAATAAATGAGGAATGTTTTTTTACTTGGCTTATTGGAGTGTCGTCTACTTATGGCCACTCGTGGTTGCTTGGTTATCTCATTTTTATGAATTATAATAAGAAAATTAAAAGATTGAGAGTAAAACAGAAAATATTATGTTATGTTATTACATAACTCGATTAAATGACCAAATTAAACATGTCGTCACCGCCGCGCTCGCTTCGTCCACAGAAAATGATTCAATGCATGGAAGTTGTGTGCATCCTCCTGTTTCTATCCGATGTACTCGCCGCCGACAGCGCCTTAGGAATGGGTGCGTGCGGGCAGCTGCTGCACGCTGACGCAGGTGGACAGGGACCCAGAGCCCATGGACAACGTCAGCGAGTGCAGGAGCGCACCAGGGTTGCCGTGGCTGGCCGGCACGATGGCTCCTTCGTCGTCCTCGCCGTTGCCGGTGTCCACGTCGTAGACGTCTCCTGCAGGCGCCATCCATGGCCTCCTGCCGCCATGCGCCGCCGCGACAGTCGCCGTGGCCTCCTGCCAATCGTGCGCGCTCGTCATGGTCTCCTGCCGCCAATCATCGTCGCCAATTGCCGGTCCGCTCGGTCTGCTCGATCCGGCCCGGTCTAGAGCGCAGGCGTTCTAGTCACAGAAAACAGGACTGCCAGGCTGGTCAGACCGGCACGGACCGTCTCCACCCTGATCTGGTAGTGCGTCGAATCGGAGTTCGCGGCAACTCCGGTGTCCCAGACGGCGGCGATAGAGGTGGTGTGTGTAGCGTTGCAGAGGCATTGGCAGATAGTGCGAGGGGTTAGAGAAGATATGTTTTCAGCCGAGGTATAACAGGAAGGGACGATGACATAGATAGGGAGGGCACAAGGAGGGATGAAGGGGCATGTTTCGACGCCGATAGCATTAGACGCGGGGTAGGAAGAGATCAATTAGGTTGAGTGGCTTCCTCTTTTAGTTGATACTAATAATTAGATGCTCCGGCAACAAAAAGGGATAATAATAATTAGATGGCAATTATATATGGTATAGGAGTAGTAATTATCAAAGATTTGGTGGGATGATTGAGCGGAAGTTGCCGAAGCAGGCGTAGAAAAATTTCGTCCGCTGGTGGAGCGGTCCGCCTTCAGTAATTGCTAATTGCACCCTTTGATATCTCATCAGATTAGTCTGATCTGTTAGATTTCATTAATTTAGATGATTAAACGGTGATAATTAATTGATGTACACTTAACGGGGTATCTTTAAAAAAGAAAATGTTTGCCTGTTTAATAGTAGTAAAGATGGGATCCCGTACAGGCGGATCGGGACGGTTTTTTTTTTTGAGCCGCTGGAGTTAGGTCGAAGTTGACATTCAAGTGTAGATCGACGCTCCAACAACCATAGGTACAATTAAACTTAGACATACTTAAGAAAAATCCTTATTAATTCCAAAAACATTTGACTATACACTACATAGTTAAAAAGGACAGTGCCCGACTACAGAAAAATCATGGAATTGAAGGTTAAGTAATAGTTCTCCACTCTCTGAATACAATTTTTTTACATGATTTCATCATAACGTATTGATAAACCTAATAAAACCGTAATATTGCGAAGATCCGGGATAAAATCTAGGGTTATGAATAAATGTCACTCAAATTTTGGCGATTCGAAGAAACACCGCTGCAATTTCCAAACTTTGAAAAACGCCACTGCAAATTTTGCAAACCTTGAAAAACGTCACTGCAGACTTTGAAAAATGTCACTGGAAATGGCATTTTTCAATATTTGGAAATTGCAATGGCGTTTCTCAGAATTGCCAGAATTCGAGTGGCATTTATTCCAATTAACTATGAATTTCAAGTATGAAATCTGAATACATAAAACTATATAAACAGGTGGCCCATGTCTAACACAAGATATTATCTACATAGTAATGATGACTAGTAGAAGAAAATCTCATGAATCACGTGTGATGGAGATGACTGTACATAGATGGCCTAACATTGACAGGAAGCATTCAGAAGAAATGGTCAAATTATTAGCCTGCTGACTGACCTGAAAGCGACCAGGGATATATCACTAGTAGAAAAGGGGGCATTGGTCCAGGCCGGGTCAGCCCATTAGTCCCGGTTCAATCCAGAACCGGGACCAATGGGGGCATTGGACCCGGTTCGTTAGCCCCGGGGGCCGGCCGGGCCACGTGGGCCATTGGTCCCGGTTCGTCTGGACCTTTTGGTCCCGGTTCGTCAAGCCACGAATCGGGACCAATTAATTGCCTATATATACCCCGCGAGCAGAGCACTCTCACTGCTCTGTTTTTCGTGGCCGGCGAGGAGAGAGCTTTTGGTGCTCTAGCTCACCTCCTATGCACACGAGGTGTTCGATGGAATGCCAGAGCCACACTACTTAAGCTTTCTCCTCTCCAAGCTCCACCTCCAAGCTCCATTTTTCGAAATATTTGTCTAGGTTTAGCGGTCTGTCACGTCCCGTCCCCATCTTCACCGCCGTCGATCGCCCGCGCCGATCTCGTCGCCGGCACCACCGTGGTGAGCCTCTTGTTCTTATCTTCTTTCTGAAAGGAAAAAAACTCTTACTTGTATGTTTATATAGATACTTGTATAATTTTCTTACTTTTATTATTGCATCTTATATAGTGCGATGGTTTTGGTATCCGCCCCCGTCGGCCCTCGTCCTATCTATGATTCAGATGTGGTATATATTATCTTTTCATAACTATTGGTTCATTTATTGTTTATGACAATTATGCCGACCAACGTGACATAGATTTTATTTATCTAGGAGGTTGTTGAATCGGAAATTCCAACCGACCCTATTGTCGAGAGGTTAAATTTAGTTGAAGAAGAAAACAATTTGTTGAAGGAAAAAATTAGAAAAATTGAGGAGGAGAAGATGATATTGGAGTTGCATGTTGCGGATGTCGTCGATGATCACAAGATCAAGATGGATGCAATGTGCTTGAAGATTATAAAGTTTAGAAAATATGCCATTCATACCGAGGCTTGGTATCATTATGCCGTTGGATCAGTTGTTACATTGGTTGCGATTATGATCGCATTTGTTTTCACATTGAAATGTTTTACATAGTTTCAGTGTATGGTTTAATTAATTTAGATGCTCTGCAGAGCTTTATGTTGTTAGATGAGAACTATGTATGTACTTTGGTTTTAATGTGATGATGAACTTCTATTAATTTGTTCACTTAATTATCTATTCATGATGTTCTGTATTGATTTTTGACACACTTAATTATATATAATGCACGCAGATGAACCGGCAATGGATGTACGGTTCAAGACACACCTCCGAGTACATTAAGGGCGTGCATGATTTTCTCGAAGTGGCTGAGGCAAACAAGCAGAATGGTTTTATGTGTTGCCCATGCCCAATATGTGAGAATACGAAGTCTTACTCTGACCGGAAAATCCTCCACACCCACCTGCTTTACAAGGGTTTCATGGCACACTATTATGTTTGGACGAGGCACGGAGAAATAGGGGTTATGATGGAAGACGGCGAAGAAGAAGAGTACGATGACAACTATGTGCCCCCTGAATACGGTGATGCTACTGAAGATCAAGAGGAACCAGACGATGTGCATGATGATGCTGCAACGGGCGAAGCTGCTGAAGATCAAGAGGAACCAGACGATGTGCCCGATGATGATGATCTCCGCCGGGTCATTGTCGATGCAAGGACGCAATGCGAAAGTCAAAAGGAGAAGCTGAAGTTCGATCGCATGTTAGAGGACCACAAAAAAGGGTTGTACCCCAATTGCGAAGATGGCAACACAAAGCTCGGTACCATACTGGAACTGCTGCAGTGGAAGGCAGAGAATGCTGTGCCTGACAAAGGATTTGAGAAGCTACTGAAAATATTGAAGAAGAAGCTTCCAAAGGATAACGAATTGCCCGACAGTACATACGCAGCAAAGAAGGTCGTATGCCCTCTAGGATTGGAGGTGCAGAAGATACATGCATGCCCTAATGACTGCATCCTCTTCCGCGGTGCGTACAAGGATCTGAACGCATGCCCGGTATGCGGTGCATTACGGTATAAGATCAGACGAGATGACCCTGGTGATGTTGACGGCGAGCCCCCCCAGGAAGAGGGTTCCTGCGAAGGTGATGTGGTATGCTCCTATAATACCACGGTTGAAACATCTGTTCAGAAACAGAGAGCATGCCAAGTTGATGCGATGGCACAGTGAGGACCGTAAGGAAGACGGGAAGTTGAGAGCACCCGCTGACGGGTCGCAGTGGAGAAAAATCGAGAGAAAGTACTGGGATGAGTTTGCAAGTGAGCCAAGGAACGTATGGTTTGCTTTAAGCGCGGATGGCATTAATCCTTTCGGGGAGCAGAGCAGCAATCACAGCACCTGGCCCGTGACTCTATGTATGTATAACCTTCCTCCTTGGATGTGCATGAAGCGGAAGTTCATTATGATGCCAGTTCTCATCCAAGGCCCTAAGCAACCCGGCAACGAGATTGATGTGTACCTAAGGCCATTAGTTGAAGAACTTTTACAGATGTGGAATGGAAACGGTGTACGTATGTGGGATGAGCACAGACAGGAGGAATTTAACCTAAAGGCGTTGCTGTTCGTGACCATCAACGACTGGCCCGCTCTCAGTAACCTTTGAGGATAGACAAACAAGGGATACCACGCATGCACGCACTGTTTACTTGACACCGATAGTATATACCTGGCAAGCTTCAAGAAGAATGTGTACCTGGGCCATCGTCAATTTCTTCCCACCAATCATCAATGTCGAAAGAAAGGCAAGCATTTCAAAGGCGAGGCAGATCACCGGAGGAAGCCCGCCATGCGTACCGGTGATCACGTACTTGCTATGGTCAATGATTTACACGTAACCTTTGGAAAGGGTCCCGGCGCACTAGCTGTTCCGAGTGACGCTGGGGGACACGCACCCATGTGGAAGAAGAAATCTATATTTTGGGACCTACCCTACTGGAAAGACCTAGAGGTCTGCTCTTCGATCGACGTGATGCACGTGACGAAGAAGCTTTGCGTGAATCTGCTAGGCTTCTTGGGCGTGTATGGGAAGACAAAAGATACAGCTAAGGCATGGGAGGACCTACAACATTTGCACGAAAAAGACGGCATGCCTCCAAAGCAGTATGAAGGTCCTGCCAGCTATGCTCTTACCAAAGAAGAGAAGGAAATCTTCTTTGAATGCCTGCTTAGTATGAAGGTCCCGACTGGCTTCTCGTCTAATATAGAAGGAATAATAAATATGGCAGAGAAAAAGTTTCAGAACCTAAGGTCAAGGCGGCTGTTGGCCAAGTTTAACCTAGTGGACCCAGCACAACTTATCACTGCCAGCCGATTCCAAAAGGATATGCTAAGGTGATGGTGGATGAAATAATGGAGGGATTTGTGGACCTCGTGCTTGACCACCCTACCGGTGAAGGGGAGACTAGGCTGGGTTCTGCTCTGAAGACTCCATGCCTATGGAAGGAGCTCATCAACCTTCTGAACTGGATGCCTCCGCCTCCTCCTCCTGCTCCGGCGAGTTAGGGCACTCCGCCTCCTCCACTGCCTCCTCCTCCGGCGAGTGACGATCAGGGCATGCGTGGCGGCACTCCGGCTCCTTCTCCGGCGCATGGCGGCACTCCGCCTCCTTCTCCGCCTACGCCGACGCTCCCGAGCAGCCAGCAGCATCCTCCTTCTCCGCCTCGCCAGCAAGGGCGGAAGAGACCCGCCGCCGCCCCGGCTGCTCCGGCGCGTCGTACTCCTTCTCCTCCGCCTCGTAAGCAAGCACGAAAGAAGACAGACGCCGCAGCTGCTCCGTCTGCTCCGGCGTCTAGCAGCACAACCAGAGGCGGGAGGCAATACAAATACGGTCCATCATCTCTCAAACCTCTAGAGAAGTTACCGTATGAGAGGTCCGAGGAGGAAAACGATACGATTGTGCGGACCCATGTGAAGGAGTTCTTTGAAGGGGTGAAAGCAAAGAGACATCCACCTCCGGAGGAGAAGGTAGATCCGGTGAAAGCAAAGCGCACTATCGATGCCCTGAGGAAACCACCAAAGTCTCCGCCGAGAACCAAGCATTACTGAACAGAGATATCTCCAAGCCCAGCGGTCGGGAACTACTGTCAGTGCTAAAAGGTCAAAAGAACGAGCAAAGGGGAAAAAATTGCCCAGCTCGGCGAACAAGCATAGCAATCGTGCCCCCCGCTCAATGTGTCTAATGCTCCGGGGACGGTGGCCGGTTATGGCAATCTTGACGATTACGTGCCTGACGATGCACTTCCTGATTTCTTGGAGGTGGACGAACACAGATACGAGTACGGGAAGCCTCTCGTCAAAGATGAAAAATCTCTGACAACAATGATGCGAAGATTCCATAATTGGTACATGGAAACCTGCAGAGAGTCTGAGGGTAAGAATGCTTTGTATCTGCATATTAAAGAGGAGCCCGATCTCGTTGCAAATGATCTGTTGACTGTTCCATTTGAGGAGTTCTTCAATCAAAAGGCCCTCGATAAATTAATGGTCTTTTGCTACTGCCTGTAAGTACTATTTCTGTCATTAAGTCTCTATATATAGCTCAGCTCTTTCATTGCATGTATTTAGAATTAATTATCCTCAATATATTATGCAGATTGAAGATCGTCGAGTGCAAAAAACAAGAAATTTATGATATTGGGTTCATTAACACAAATATCATAGATATATTTCTGGTTGAAAAGAATGTCAAAGAGGCCGACGACAACTTGCTACGATCGTTGATCAAAAATCAAAACAAAGATACCATACTCTTTCCTTACAACGGCCCGTGAGTGTTACTGTCGTGTGCATATTCGGTTTCCCTTATTACTCAAGCAAGCTTATAGTAATGTAATTGATGAGTTATGCACGCGTGCGCAGGTACCACTATATTCTTATGGAGATTAAGCTTGAGCGTGTACTAGTAACCGTCTTAGACTCGAGACGGAAAGAGCCCAAATCCTATGCGGACATCATTGAAATGCTCAGCAAGTAAGTTCAATCGATCATTATCGCACCATATCGGCAACTTTTTCTTCATTTCCTGATATCTCAAGTAATAGTAATAATTTTCTTTGTCTTGCAGGGTTTGGAAACAGTTCACCGCAGAAGCTCCGGGACTGCCGAAGGAGCTGACATATAAACGGCCGAAAGTAAGTACTGCTGGCTAGCTAGTTGCGTGCATCTCTCGTTGATTCTATAGCTATACTTTCATCACTGCCATTTATAATGCTTCATTATCAGTTTGATTGACCTCTATTTCTCGTAAAGTGCTTGTGGCAGGAGGAAGGGAATGATTTCTGTGGATACTACGTGTGCGAGTTCATCCCCACCGCGACTTTGAAAAACAAGCGGGGCTACTCTAGAAGACAATATGAAGTGCTTAAGCAATAATATTCACAATTTCATTTTATTACACCATCATTTCTGTTGAGTTTCATTCATATATATATGTATTAATTAACCCCCTTCTTCAAATTAGACGTGGCAGATGCGGAATGAACTCCTAGAACCAGATCGCATGAAAGCAATTCAAGAGGAATTGGCGGGATTCTTTCTTGACCACGTCATCAGTAAAGCCGGAGAATACCATGTGGAAATTGATTTCAAATGCTAGGGGTTTGTAATTAAGAGATCTTATACATATTGTACATGTATGTAGCCAGTAGCGTCGGATACATGATACGAAAACTTGTTGTTCGACCAATCTCTCGGGGAAGGAGAGATCGATCGATCACTTCTCTCGGTATGCATGACGAACTTCTGTACTGAATGGTTCTCTCGATCACTTATGTATATATAGTACGTAGCGTCGACCAAGCACGGTCATAAGAGAGGACACTTCTCTCTATTAATTAGCTAGCTAACACAATATATGAAACACCTAAATTAACCCCCCAAAACCCCCAACCTCCCCTCCTTTAAAAAAACAAAAACCCCAGCCACTGGAATGCTGACGCGTGGATGCCTTTTGGTCTCGGTTGGAGCCACCAACCGGGACCAAAGGCCCCCTGACTGGGCTCGGCGCATAGGGCCACGTGGAGGCACATTGGTCCCGGTTCGTGTTTGAACTGGGACTAATGGGTGGAGGTATTAGTAACGACCCGTTAGTCCCGGTTCATGAACCGGGACTAAAGGCCCTTATGAACCGGGACTATTAGGTGTTTTTCTACTAGTGATGGTTCGACGGACTTAAAAAATGATCAACACCAATTCTTCTTCAGCTGCAACTGAAAGTTAGTAACATTCACACCTAACCTTGTATGCATCTGCGTGGTGATCCTGGTTCTTGATTCGTAGGGCAGGAATTTTTTTTGTTTTCTACTACGATTCCCAACATATGACATGGGAAAACAGGACTTTCTACAATAGAAATGCACTTTTGTTCATGGGTGTATATACACCCGATATGGGTTTTTTAAAATAATTTTGTAAAAAGTCCAAAATCTCAGAACTTATGATGAATAAACTTGACTTTCTTTTGCACTACTGTATAAATTTTTGCTAAGGAAAAATCCCTGTTGACTTCTGGGGAAAAATATTGCTATAATACCCCCTCCGTTTCTAATTATAAGATGTTTTAGATATTAAATTCTGGACTACGTACGGATTAAAACGAGTGAATATACACACACTAAAATGCATCTAGATGCATACGTATCTGAGATAATAGAGAAAAGCTAAAACATCTTATATTTAGGAACGGAGAGAGTACAAGCTACTATCCACATTTATTTGACCTTAATTTTTTGTTTTTTGCCCTAAAGTCAAGGGGGATTTCTTTTGTGATTGTTTACTGGTACAATAGAAGATCATGTCAATTTCAAAAATATTTTCAGAATTTTTGAATTTTTACTTAATTACTATTTTTTCATATTGGGTGTATATACACCTAGGAACCAAACGGTTCATGCCCTTTTTTACACCCTATACTTAGAAAGGTCAACATTATACTAAAATTTTCTAGAAATGTCTATTAAATGCCTCGTTAAATACATCCATTCTCGATCCATCTAGAAACATAGTTGAGGATATTAAAATAGTTGGAACACATAGAAATAAACTATATCATGTCTAAAGATTCATATTAGTCCATAGAGTAAATATGTTCTGTCATTATTATTTTTCTTTATGTGGAGGGGACATTTGGTTTGGTCCAAAGGTTTTATTAGCTGTACGTCAAACAAGATTTCAAGAAGAAAAAAAGAACAAAACTTTTGCTGCAAATTAGTATTTTCAACTAGCACAAGTGTATTTGCCGATATAACTATCAAATTTATAACAAACATTATAGTGAAATATTTAATATCATTGTAATGTTGCTAATTGACTTTTGGCCATGAAAGCGTAAGAGAAGCAGTAGCATGCTGCCAATTGTATTAAGTAAAATACATTAATCAAAATCTTATGTTGACTAATAGGTTATAAATAATTATATGAGTTTGGTATAAATAAATGAGGAATGTTTTTTTACTTGGCTTATTGGAGTGTCGTCTACTTATGGCCACTCGTGGTTGCTTGGTTATCTCATTTTTATGAATTATAATAAGAAAATTAAAAGATTGAGAGTAAAACAGAAAATATTATGTTATGTTATTACATAACTCGATTAAATGACCAAATTAAACATGTCGTCACCGCCGCGCTCGCTTCGTCCACAGAAAATGATTCAATGCATGGAAGTTGTGTGCATCCTCCTGTTTCTATCCGATGTACTCGCCGCCGACAGCGCCTTAGGAATGGGTGCGTGCGGGCAGCTGCTGCACGCTGACGCAGGTGGACAGGGACCCAGAGCCCATGGACAACGTCAGCGAGTGCAGGAGCGCACCAGGGTTGCCGTGGCTGGCCGGCACGATGGCTCCTTCGTCGTCCTCGCCGCTGCCGGTGTCCACGTCGTAGACGTCTCCTGCAGGCGCCATCCATGGCCTCCTGCCGCCATGCGCCGCCGCGACAGTCGCCGTGGCCTCCTGCCAATCGTGCGCACTCGTCATGGTCTCCTGCCGCCAATCATCGTCGCCAATTGCCGGTCCGCTCGGTCTGCTCGATCCGGCCCGGTCTAGAGCGCAGGCGTTCTAGTCACAGAAAACAGGACTGCCAGGCTGGTCAGACCGGCACGGACCGTCTCCACCCTGATCTGGTAGTGCGTCGAATCGGAGTTCGCGGCAACTCCGGTGTCCCAGACGGCGGCGATAGAGGTGGTGTGTGTAGCGTTGCAGAGGCATTGGCAGATAGTGCGAGGGGTTAGAGAAGATATGTTTTCAGCCGAGGTATAACAGGAAGGGACGATGACATAGATAGGGAGGGCACAAGGAGGGATGAAGGGGCATGTTTCGACGCCGATAGCATTAGACGCGGGGTAGGAAGAGATCAATTAGGTTGAGTGGCTTCCTCTTTTAGTTGATACTAATAATTAGATGCTCCGGCAACAAAAAGGGATAATAATAATTAGATGGCAATTATATATGGTATAGGAGTAGTAATTATCAAAGATTTGGTGGGATGATTGAGCGGAAGTTGTCGAAGCAGGCGTAGAAAAATTTCGTCCGCTGGTGGAGCGGTCCGCCTTCAGTAATTGCTAATTGCACCCTTTGATATCTCATCAGATTAGTCTGATCTGTTAGATTTCACTAATTTAGATGATCAAACGGTGATAATTAATTGATGTACACTTAACGGGGTATCTTTAAAAAAGAAAATGTTTGCCTGTTTAATAGTAGTAGAGATGGGATCCCGTACAGGCGGATCGGGACGGGTTTTTTTTTTTTTTTGAGCCGCTGGAGTTAGGTCGAAGTTGACATTCAAGTGTAGATCGACGCTCCAACAACCATAGGTACAATCAACTTAGACATACTTAAGAAAAATCCTTATTAATTCCAAAAACATTTGACTCTACACTACATAGTTAAAAAGGACAGTGCCCGACTACAGAAAAATCATGGAATTGAAGGTTAAGTAATAGTTCTCCACTCTCTGAATACAATTTTTTTACATGATTTCATCATAACGTATTGATAAACCTAATAAAACCGTAATATTGCGAAGATCCGGGATAAAATCTAGGGTTATGAATAAATGTCACTCAAATTTTGGCGATTCGAAGAAACACCGCTGCAATTTCCAAACTTTGAAAAACGCCACTGCAAATTTTGCAAACCTTGAAAAACGTCACTGCAGACTTTGAAAAATGTCACTGGAAATGGCATTTTTCAATGTTTGGAAATTGCAATGGCGTTTCTCAGAATTGCCAGAATTCGAGTGGCATTTATTCCAATTAACTATGAATTTCAAGTATGAAATCTGAATACATAAAACTATATAAACAGGTGGCCCATGTCTAACACAAGATATTATCTACATAGTAATGATGACTAGTAGAAGAAAATCTCATGAATCACGTGTGATGGAGATGACTGTACATATATGGCCTAACATTGACAGGAAGCATTCAGAAGAAATGGTCAAATTATTAGCCTGCTGACTGACCTGAAAGCGACCAGGGATATATCACTAGTAGAAAAGGGGGCATTGGTCCAGGCCGGGTCAGCCCATTAGTCCCGGTTCAATCCAGAACCGGGACCAATGGGGGCATTGGACCCGGTTCGTTAGCCCCGGGGGCCGGCCGGGCCACGTGGGCCATTGGTCCCGGTTCGTCTGGACCTTTTGGTCCCGGTTGGTGGGACGAACCGGGACCAATGTGCCTTGCTCCTGGCCCACCACCATTTGTCCCGGTTGGTGGCCTGAACCGGGACCAAAGGTTTCCCTTTAGTCCCGGTTCAAGGCACGAACCGGGACCAATTAATTGCCTATATATACCCCGCGAGCAAAGCACTCTCACTGCTCTGTTTTTCGTGGCCGGCGAGGAGAGAGCTTTTGGTGCTCTAGCTCACCTCCTATGCACACGAGGTGTTCGATGGAATGCCCGAGCCACACTACTTAAGCTTTCTCCTCTCCAAGCTCCACCTCCAAGCTCCATTTTTCTAAATATTTGTCTAGGTTTAGCGGTCTGTCACGTCCCGTCCCCATCTTCACCGCCGTCGATCGCCTGCGCCGATCTCGTCGCCGGCACCACCGTGGTGAGCCTCTTGTTCTTATCTTCTTTCTGAAAGGAAAAAACTCTTACTTGTATGTTTATATAGATACTTGTATAATTTTCTTACTTTTATTATTGCATCTTATATAGTGCGATGGTTTTGGTATCCGCCCCCGTCGGCCCTCGTCCTATCTATGATTCAGATGTGGTATATATTATCTTTTCATAACTATTGGTTCATTTATTGTTTATGACAATTATGCCGACCAACGTGACATAGATTTTATTTATCTAGGAGGTTGTTGAATCGGAAATTCCAACCGACCCTATTGTCGAGAGGTTAAATTTAGTTGAAGAAGAAAACAATTTGTTGAAGGAAAAAATTAGAAAAATTGAGGAGGAGAAGATGATATTGGAGTTGCATGTTGCGGATGTCGTCGATGATCACAAGATCAAGATGGATGCAATGCGCTTGAAGATTATAAAGTTTAGAAAATATGCCATTCATACCGAGGCTTGGTATCATATGCCGTTGGATCAGTTGTTACATTGGTTGCGATTATGATCGCATTTGTTTTCACATTGAAATGTTTTACATAGTTTCAGTGTATGGTTTAATTAATTTAGATGCTCTGCAGAGCTTTATGTTGTTAGATGAGAACTATGTATGTACTTTGGTTTTAATGTGATGATGAACTTCTATTAATTTGTTCACTTAATTATCTATTCATGATGTTCTGTAATGATTTTTGACACACTTAATTATATATAATGCACGCAGATGAACCGGCAATGGATGTACGGTTCAAGACACACCTCCGAGTACATTAAGGGCGTGCATGATTTTCTCGAAGTGGCTGAGGCAAACAAGCAGAATGGTTTTATGTGTTGCCCATGCCCTATATGTGAGAATACGAAGTCTTACTCTGACCGGAAAATCCTGCACACCCACCTGCTTTACAAGGGTTTCATGCCACACTATAATGTTTGGACGAGGCACGGAGAAATAGGGGTTATGATGGAAGACGGCGAAGAAGAAGAGTACGATGACAACTATGTGCCCCCTGAATACGGTGATGCTACTGAAGATCAAGAGGAACCAGACGATGTGCACGATGATGCTGCAATGGGCGAAGCTGCTGAAGATCAAGAGGAACCAGACGATGTGCCTGATGATGATGATCTCCGCCGGGTCATTGTCGATGCAAGGACGCAATGCGAAAGTCAAAAGGAGAAGCTGAAGTTCGATCGCATGTTAGAGGACCACAAAAAAGGGTTGTAACCCAATTGCGAAGATGGCAACACAAAGCTCGGTACCATACTGGAACTGCTGCAGTGGAAGGCAGAGAATGTTGTGCCTGACAAAGGATTTGAGAAGCTACTGAAAATATTGAAGAAGAAGCTTCCAAAGGATAACGAATTGCCCGACAGTACATACGCAGCAAAGAAGGTCGTATGCCCTCTAGGATTGGAGGTGCAGAAGATACATGCATGCCCTAATGACTGCATCCTCTTCCGCGGTGCGTACAAGGATCTGAACGCATGCCCGGTATGCGGTGCATTACGATATAAGATCAGACGAGATGACCCTGGTGATGTTGACGGCGAGCCCCCCAGGAAGAGGGTTCCTGCGAAGGTGATGTGGTATGCTCCTATAATACCACGGTTGAAACATCTGTTCACAAACAGAGAGCATGCCAAGTTGATGCGATGGCACAGTGAGGATCGTAAGGAAGACGGGAAGTTGAGAGCACCCGCTGACGGGTCGCAGTGGAGAAAAATCGAGAGAAAGTACTGGGATGAGTTTGCAAGTGAGCCAAGGAACGTATGGTTTGCTTTAAGCGCGGATGGCATTAATCCTTTCGGGGAGCAGAGCAGCAATCACAGCACCTGGCCCATGACTCTATGTATGTATAACCTTCCTCCTTGGATGTGCATGAAGCGGAAGTTCATTATGATGCCAGTTCTCATCTAAGGCCCTAAGCAACCCGGCAACGAGATTGATGTGTACCTAAGGCCATTAGTTGAAGAACTTTTACAGCTGTGGAATGGAAACGGTGTACGTATGTGGGATGAGCACAGACAGGAGGAATTTAACCTAAAGGCGTTGCTGTTCGTGACCATCAACGATTGGCCCGCTCTCAGTAACCTTTGAGGATAGACAAACAAGGGATACCACGCATGCACGCACTGTTTACTTGACACCGATAGTATATACCTGGCAAGCTGCAGGAAGAATGTGTACCTGGGCCATCGTCGATTTCTTCCCACCAACCATCAATGTCGAAAGAAAGGCAAGCATTTCAAAGGCGAGGCAGATCACCGGAAGAAGCCCGCCATGCGTACCGGTGATCACGTACTTGCTATGGTCAATGATTTACACGTAACCTTTGGAAAGGGTCCCGGCGCACTAGCTGTTCCGAGTGACGCTGGGGGACACGCACCCATGTGGAAGAAGAATTCTATATTTTGGGACCTACCCTACTGGAAAGACCTAGAGGTCTGCTCTTCGATCGACGTGATGCACGTGACGAAGAAGCTTTGCGTGAATCTGCTAGGCTTCTTGGGCGTGTATGGGAAGACAAAAGATACAGCTAAGGCACGGGAGGACATACAACATTTGCACGAAAAAGACGGCATGCCTCCAAAGCAGTATGAAGGTCCTGCCAGCTATGCTCTTACCAAAGAAGAGAAGGAAATCTTCTTTGAATGCCTGCTTAGTATGAAGGTCCCGACTGGCTTCTCGTCTAATATAGAAGGAATAATAAATATGGCAGAGAAAAAGTTTCAGAACCTAAGGTCTCATGACTGCCACGTGATTATGACGCAACTGCTTCCGGTTGCATTGAGGGGGCTTCTACCGGAAAACGTCCGATTAGCCATTGTGAAGCTATGTGCATTCCTCAATGCAATCTCTTAGAAGGTGATCGATCCAGAAATCATACCAAGGCTAAGGAGTGATGTGGTGCAATGTCTTGTCAGTTTTGAGCTGGTGTTCCCACCATCCTTCTTCAATATCATGACGCACGTCCTAGTTCATCTAGTTGACGAGATTGTCATTCTGGGCCCCGTATTTCTACACAATATGTACCCCTTTGAGAGGTTCATGGGAGTCCTAAAGAAATATGTCCATAACCGCGCTAGGCCAGAAGGAAGCATCTCCATGGGCCATCAAACAGAGGATGTCATCGGGTTTTGTGTTGACTTCATTCCTGGCCTTAAGAAGATAGGTCTCCCTAAATCGCGGTATGAGGGGAGACTGACTGGAAAAGGCACGCTTGGAAGGGACTCAATAATATGCAGGGATGGATATTCTTGGTCTCAAGCACACTATACAGTTCTACAGAACTCTACCTTGGTGACCCCGTATGTCGATGAACACAAGAACAGTCTGCGCTCCAAACACCCGGAGCAGTGCGACGACTGGATTACATGTGAACACATCAGGACTTTCAGCAGTTGGTTGGAAGCACGTATCAGAGGTGACAACACTGTTTGTGATGAGTTGTACTTGTTGTCCAGGGGACCATCTTTGACTGTATTGATTTGGAAAGGATACGAGATAAATGGGAATACATTTTACACGATTGACAAAGATCAAAAGAGCACCAACCAAAACAGCGGTGTCCTCTTTCATGCAACAACCGAGAGGGGAAAGGACACATATTATGGTTACATAGTGGACATATGGGAACTTGACTACGAAGTAGATTTTAAGGTCCCTTTGTTTAAGTGCAAATGGGTCAATCTGTCAGGAGGCGGGGTACAGGTAGACCCACAGTACGGAATGACAACAGTGGATATGAAAAATCTTGGGTACACTGACGAACCGTTCGTCCTAGCCAATGATGTGGCACAGGTTATCTATGTGAAGGACATGTCTACCAGACCGAGAAAGAGAAAAGATAAGGAAGCGAATACATCATACGATGAGCCAAAGCGCCACATAGTTCTTTCAGGAAAAAGGGACATCGTGGGAGTGGAGGACAAGACAGACATGTCTGAAGATTATGAAAAGTTTCATGAAATTCCTCCCTTCAAAGTCAAGGCTGACCCCAGTATCCTGATAAACGATGAAGATTATCCATGGTTACGGCGCAATAAGCAAATAACACAAGCGAAGAAAAAGTGAAGACTTTCTCCCGCAACTATTATGATGATACCATGCCAACTTTGTAACTGACGAGTATGATACCATTGTCCGTTTTGTACATGCACATGCTATGTGGGTCAATTTATGATACCATGCCAACTTTCAACTTTTTCAGAGTTCATTTGAAATGCTTTAATGTCTTATGGTTCGGCCCTTGTAATAATTAAAAATAGGAACACTAAGTATTTTGTTGTAAGTAGAAACAAAATAAAATAAATAAAGCAAGAAAGAAAACAAAAAAACAAAAAAAGTGTTTTCAAATTTGAAAACTAATGGCACTAACAGAAAGTTTATAATTTTCCTAAAACTAAAAGCAAAAAACAATTAAAAAATAAAGCAAAAAACAAAAGAAAATAAATAATGCAGAAAACAAAAGAAAAAAACAACAATAAGTATTTTGTTGTAAGTAGAAACAAAACAAAATAAATAAAGCAAGAAAGAAAACAAAAAAACAAAAAAAGTGTTTTCAAATTTGAAAACTAATGGCACTAACAAAAAGTTTATAATTTTCCTAAAACTAAAAGCAAAAACAATTAAAAAATAAAGCAAAAAACAAAAGAAAATAAATAATGCAGAAAACAAAAGAAAAAAACAACAATAAGTATTTTGTTGTAAGTAGAAACAAAATAAAATAAATAAAGCAAGAAAGAAAACAAACAAACAAAAAAAGTGTTTTCAAATTTGAAAACTAATGGCACTAACAGAAAGTTTATAATTTTACTAAAACTAAAAGCAAAAACAATTAAAAAATAAAGCAAAAAACAAAAGAAAATAAATAATGTAGAAAACAAAATAAAAAACAACAATAAGTATTTTGTTCTAAGTAGAAACAAAATAAAATAAATAAAGCAAGAAAGAAAACAAAAAAACAAAAACAAGTGTTTTCAAATTTGAAAACTAATGGCACTAACAGAAAGTTTATAATTTTCCTCAAACTAAAAGCAAAAACAATTAAAAAATAAAGCAAAAAACAAAAGAAAATAAATAATCCAGAAAACAAAAGAAAAAAATAATAATAAGTATTTTGTTGTAAGTAGAAACAAAATAAAATAAATAAAGCAAGAAAGAAAACAAAAAAACAAAAAAAGTGTTTTCAAATTTGAAAACTAATGGCACTAACAGAAAGTTTATAATTTTCATAAAACTAAAAGCAAAAACAATTAAAAAATAAAGCAAAAAACAAAAGAAAATAAATAATGTAGAAAACAAAAGGAAAAAACTGGAAAAAAATAAATATAGCAACAATAAGTAAAGAAAACAAAAAAAACAAAAAAAATGCCTCCTACTGGGCCCCCACGGCCTGAATATGACTAGAAACCCTACTATGGGCCAGGATTCAGGCCCGCAGTAGGCCCAGAAGGCCCATCAGGCAAAGCAATAGCAAGTAGGCCCGAAAGCCTGTGGTGGAGAGGAGCTCGAGAGGGGTGCGGCAATGGGGCTTATAAACCACTGCGCGCCCCTCTCAACTAGCGAGGTGGGACTAAACTTTGGCCCCGAGGCGGATAGCACAGATGCCTTTGGTCCCGTTTGGTGGCACCAACCGGGACTAAAGGGTGGGCATTAGTCCCGGTTGGTGCCACCAACCGGGACAAAAGGCCGCCGGTTCCCGCCCTTTGGGCTGCCGAAAATGAGGCCTTTGGTCCCGGTTGGTGGCACCAACCGGGACTAAAGGGTGCATTAGTCCCGGTTGGTGCCACCAACCGGGACCAATGCCCTTCGTATATATACAGCACTTGACAGTTTTCGCCAAAATCCATCTGTTTCTTCTCGCCTCGACGCCTCTGCTCCTCGTCGCCGTCGCCGCCGAGCCCTGCCCCGACGCCGTTAGGCTGCTCCACCTCGCCGTCGCCGCCGCCGAGCCACTGCCCCGACACCGTCGCCGCGCCCGCCGCCCCTGCTGGCCCCGACCTCGTCGCCGCGCGCGCCGCCCCTGCCCCGACCCCGTCGCTGTCGCCGCGCGCGCCACCCGTTCCCCGACCCCGTCGCCGTCGCCGCGCGCGCCGCCCCTTCCCCAACCCCGTCGCCGTCGCCCCGACCACACGCCGCCGCCTTCGGTCCGGCCGTCGGCGCCCTTTCCTCTTATTTTTTTTGCATTTTATGTATATGTTCTCTGTGTATATATGTTCATATATGCAAAAGTTAGATTTTAGAAAAACTTTATATATGCAAAAGTTTATATCTGCAAAAATTTATACATATATGTAAGTATATATGTATGTATAGATGTATGTATGTGGATACATGAGGGGGGTCGATATACCCCCTCTCCGATAGCATTTTTGTGCATTTTAGGTTAGTGTATATATATGTTGATGTATATATGCAAAAGATAGATTTTTAGAAAAAATACTATTTTTTTGTTGATGATATGATGATGTTTTTTTCATATATGCATTTTTCATATATGTATTATTTTTTTAAGTTGTTAATTAGTAGATATCGATTTTAGGTTAGTGCATTTTATCACTGATTTTAGGTTAGTTGATCAATTTAGTGCATTTTATGTTTGTTGCGTTTTAGGATAGTGCATTTTATGTTAGTGGAGAGGAAAAAGTAAAATAAGGAAAAGGAAAATAAGTAGAGAAAGAAGGAGAAGAAGAAGGAGAAGACAAGGAGAGGAAGAAGAGAAAGAAGAAGAAAAAAAGAGGAGAAGAGGAAGGAATAGAGGAGCTTCTTCTCCTTTTTTTTCTCCTCTTTTTTTTCTTCTTCTTCTTAATTTTTATCGGGAACGAGGGTGTCGAGGATCGCCGAGGGGTCGAGGGTCGGAAACTAGGGTAGAGGGTCGAGGGTCGTTAAGGGGTCAAGGGTCGAGGGTTTCAGGGTCGAGGGTTCGAGGTTTCTAGGGTCGAGGGATCGAGAGGGTCGAAGGAAGAAAAGAGCAAGAAGGAAGAAAGAACAAGAAAAAGAATGAGAGGAAAAAGGAAAATAAGAAGATGAAGAAGAGGAGAAATAAATAATAAGAGGAAAAAAGAAGAAAAAGAAGAGGAGAAGAAGAAAGGAATAAAGGAGAAGAAGAAAAAATAGAAAAAATTTCTATTTTTTCTTCTTCTCCTCTATTCCTTTCTTCTTCTGCTCTTTTTTCTTCTTCTTCTTCCTTCTTCCTTCTTCCTCTTTTCTTCCTTTTCCTTAATTATTTTCCTTTCTCGTCGTTGTCGCGTCGTTGTCGATATAACCCCCTCGAGATAACTTCGACATAAGGGGCAGTCGATATAAATACCCCCCCCCCCCTCGGCCCTCTCGCTCGACCAAAACTCTCGAGGACACCCAAACCCTAGAGAGAAAACGATGTTGGTCTCCTACCCCCTCCCGTCGCGCCCCTACCCGACATATTAACTCTCATGAAGTGTTGTTGTGTCGAGGAGACCCCGAACCCTAGAGAAGCAGCGTCGAGGCCACTAACACGATTCCTTATTGTGATTAGCTTGCTAGTTCTACGTTTGCCATCTGTACCATATACAAACATGTTGTAAATATTTGCAGAAACTTTGGAGCACTGCCAAGACGAAGAAACACAAGCGATATTGAGGGACATAATCGCAAATGGAAGGGATGAAGTTGCGTCATTTCTCCTCGACTCCGTTGGTTAGCTGGAAGAACGGGGTGAAGAAGAGGGCTATGTTCATGATGGCTTCGGCCCATTAATGCCGGTACAAGAACAGGACTATGTTCATGATGGCTCCGATGACATAATGGAGGAACAAGAAGGAGACCGTGTTGACTGCTCCGGTGACCGAACCGATCCCGGCCAGGTATATATATATTAGTTAAGCCCGTGCTGACTAGTTAATTGATGCTTCCATTGTTTTGGTATATGTACACATATTAATTACTCTCGTCTTTCTTCCTTATAATTTCTAGCCCTCCGGATCGAGCACAACTTTGGTAAGGAGACGAGGCCCGAAGAAAAAGTTGAGCTCGGATGAAAAGTTTGAGATCATAGAAATCGCGCCCGACGGCGAACCGATTGAACCCATCCGGACAAGGAAGGCATTTTCTTTTCAGTGCGGGGTTCTTGTTAGGGACAAGATCCCGATCAGCATCCAGCAATGGTATAAGCCTAAGGAGGAAGACGCTGAGGTGTCTTATGTCAATGATATGCAGAAAGAAGATCTTTGGACTCAGCTGAAGGCAAATTTCACCCTACCTCCAGAGGAGGATCCGGAGAAGCCAGCTAAAGGGGAATTAATGAAGTCTTGTGCTCTTAAGAAGATGGAAAACCTAATGAGGAGGTGGAGGAAAGAGCTGAACCAGTTTGTCAAAGATAAAAGGACACCAGAATTCATCGGCAAATATGAGAAGATCAAAGATAACTGGCCCGCATTTGTGCCCCACAAGACATCGGAAAAGATTAAGAAGATATCGGAGACAAACAAGAAAAATGTTGCGAAGAAGACGCTTCACCATCGCACGGGGTTAGGTGGCTACCTGCAAGCCCGGCCTAAGTGGTCCAAGGCTGAGAATGATCTGCTTGAAAAAGGGATCGAACCAGAGACAATGAGATGGCCAGACCGTTGCCGGACTTGGTTCTTCGGGTCTGGCGGAACCTTGGACCCTGTAACAGGGTTTGCCAGTGGACGGACGAGCAACTGGAAATACCAGTCAAGAACCTTCGACACTATATCGATGCAGCACAGCGAGGGACGTTCCTTCCAAACAGGGAGAAGGACGAGCTCACAATGGCCCTTGGGAATCCTGAGCACCCTGGACGGACACGAGGCACGCCAGGCTCCATTCCGTGGAAGGTTGGTTTTCCGGACGCAGGGGGTTACAAAACCCACGAGAGGAGGAAGAAACTGGAGCAGGACCAACTGCAGGCGCTGCACGAAAGGGTAATGGGGCTAGAGGATCGAGAAGAGGAACGAGAAGCAGCAGATCGCAGCAAACGACCTGCCGAAGCTTCCCCCGAAGCTACCCCGCCATCTCAGCGGAGAAGCAGCGTGGCTTCCACCGAGCTGCTTCAGCCGGAGCATGTCTTGACGGCTCCTGCCAGCTATCCTGTGGATGGTATCACGGAGTCTCAAAATTGCCTCATGATGGCGCGATGGATGACTTTGAAGGTCAAGGCGGCTGTTGGCCAAGTTTATCCTAGTGGACCCGGCACAACTTATCACTGCCAGCCGATTCCAAAAGGATATGCTAGGGATGAAATAACGGAGGGATTTGAGGACCTCGTGCTTGACCACCCTAACGGTGAAGGGAAGACTAGGCTGGGTTCTGCTCTGAAGACTCCATGCCTATGGAAGAAGGAGCTCATCAACCTTCTGAACTAGACGCCTCCGCCTCCTCCTCCTCCTGCTCCGGCGAGTCAGGGCACTCTGCCTCCTCCACCGCCTCCTCCTCCGGCGAGTGACGATCAGGGCACGCGTGGCGGCACTTCGCCTCCTTCTCCGCCTGTGCCGGCGCTCTCGAGCAGCCAGCAGCAGCATCCTTCTCCACCTCGCCAGCAAGGGCGGAAGAGACCCGCCGCCGCCCCGGCTGCTCTGGCGCGTCGTACTCCTTCTCCTCCGCCTCGTAAGCAAGCACGAAAGAAGACAGACGCCGCAGCCGCTCCATCTGCTCCGGCGTCTAGCAGCACAACCAGAGGTGGGAGGCAATACAAATACGGTCCCTCATCTCTCAAGCCTCTAGAGAAGTTACCGTACGAGAGGTCCGAGGAGAAAAACGATACGATTGTGCGGACCCACGTGAAGGAGTTCTTTGAAGGGGTGAAAGCAAATAGACATCCACCTCCGGAGGAGAAGGTAGATCCGGTGAAAGCAAAGCGCACTATCGATGCCCTGAGGAAACCACCAAAGTCTCCGCCGAGAACCAACTATGAGCGCATTACTGAACAGACATATCTCCAAGCCCAGCGGTCGGGAACTACTGTCAGTGCTAAAAGGTCAAAAGAACGAGCAAAGGGGAAAAAATTGCCCAGCTCGGCGAACAAGCACAGAAATCGTGCCCCCCGCTCAATGTGTCTAATGCTCCGGGGACGGTGGCCGGTTATGGCAATCTTGACGATTACCTGCCTGACGATGCACTTCCTGATTTCTTGGAGGTGGACGGACACAGATACGAGTACGGGAAGCCTCTCGTCAAAGATGAAAAATCTCTGACAACAATGATGCAAAGATTCCATAATTGGTACATGGAAACCTGCAGAGAGTCTGAGGGTAAGAATGTTTTGTATCTGCATATTAAAAAGGAGCACGATCTCGTTGCAAATGATCTGTTGACTATTCCATTTAAGGAGTTCTTCGAGTTCTTCAATCAAAAGGCCCTCGATAAATTAATGGTCTTTTGCTACTGCCTGTAAGTACTATTTCTGGCATTAAGTCTCTATATATAGCTCGGCTCTTTCATTGCATGTATTTATAATTAATTATCCTCAAAATATTATGCAGATTGAAGATTGTCGAGTGCAAAAAACAATAAATTTGTGATATTGGGTTCATTAACACAAATATCATAGATGTATTTCTGGTTGAAAACAACATCAAAGAGGCCGAGGACAAGTTGCTACAATCGTTCATCAAAAATCAAAACAAAGATACCATACTCTTTCCTTACAACGGCCCGTGAGTGTTACTGTCGTGTGCATATTCGGTTTCCCTTATTACTCAAGAAAGCTTATAGTAATGTAATTGATGAGTTATGCACGCGTGCGCAGGTACCACTATATTCTTCTGGAGATTAAGCTTGAGCGTGTACTAGTAACCGTCTTAGACTCGAGACGGAAAAATCCCAAATCCTATGCGGACATCACTGAAATGCTCAGCAAGTAAGTTCAATCGATCATTATCGCACCATATCGGCAACTTTTTCTTCATTTCCTGATATCTCAAGTAATAATAATAATTTTCTTTGTCTTGCAGGGTTTGGAAACAGTTCACCACAGAAGCTCCGGGACTGCCAAAGGAGCTGACATATAAATGGCCGAAAGTAAGTACTACTGGCTAGCTAGTTGCGTGCATCTCTCGTTGATTCTATAGCTATACTTTCATCAATGCCATTTATAATGCTTCATTATCAGTTTGATTGACCTCTATTTCTCGTAAAGTGCTTGTGGCAGGAGGAAGGGAATGATTTCTGTGGATACTACGTGTGCGAGTTCATCCGCACCGCGACTTTGAAAAACAAGCGGGGCTACTCCAGAAGACAATATGAAGTGCTTAAGCAATAATATTCACAATTTCATTTTATTACACCATCATTTCTGTTGAGTTTCATTCATATATATATGTATTAATTAACCCCCTTCTTCAAATTAGACGTGGCAGATGCGGAATGAACTCCTAGAACCAGATCGCATGAAAGCAATTCAAGAGGAATTGGCGGGATTCTTTCTTGACCACGTCATCAGTAAAGCCGGAGAATACCATGTGGAAATTGATTTCAAATGCTAGGGGTTTGTAATTAAGAGATCTTATACATATTGTACATGTATGTAGCCAGTAGCGTCGGATACATGATACGAAAACTTGTTGTTCGACCAATCTCTCGGAGAAGGAGAGGTCAATCGATCACTTCTCTCAGTATGCATGACGAACTTCTGTACTGAATGGTTCTCTCGATCACTTATGTATATATAGTACGTAGCGTCGACCAAGCACGGACATAAGAGAGGACACTTCTCTCTATTAATTAGCTAGCTAACACAATATATGAAACACCTAAATTAACCCCCCCAAAACCCCCAACCTCCCCTCCTTTCAAAAAAAACAAAAACCCTAGCCACTGGAATGCTGACGCGTGGATGCCTTTTGGTCCCGGTTGGAGCCACCAACCGGGATCAAAGGCCCCCTCACTGGGCTCGGCGCACAGGGCCACGTGGAGGCACATTGGTCCCGGTTCTGGATTGAACCGGGATTAATGGGTGGAGGTATTAGTAACAGCCCATTAGTCCCGGTTCATGAACCGGGACTAAAGACCCTTATGAACCGGAACTATTAGGTGTTTTTCTATACAAGATCTTTTCCCCTTTCTGCACGGCTGCCATACATTGCACAGACATGAGGTGAGGTCATAGTCCACCTGTTGGTCTCTCTTCTCCTTTCAATGGTCTATGCTTCTAGAAGAAGCCATGTGTGCCATTCGCCAAGAAAAAAAAAGTCATCCATGCAGAACTTTGGTACTAGGCAGTTAGGATGTCATCAGCGGCTAACATCGTACACGTGGCATGGTCAAACCCGGTGATGTTAGCACTGGTGTAGGTGTCAAATATTTATTTATTTATTGTAACCTTGATCAACCACAGAGAATGAGTTGCCATTATAACCAACAGCAATAATACATTCCACAGGAATGAGTGAGTTCTAAACAAATCCTATGAGTCAAAGAACACTCATAAACTCTTTCTAGCCGCCACCTCCTCCTCCAAGAAAAGCTAGGGTTCGTGCCTCTCGCCGGCTCCGCCGCAGGTCCGCCTCGTCTCCGGTGGCCCTAGGGCCATGGGGGCGTGGTGGATCCTGGCAAGGGCCGGCGGGAGGGCTCCGTTGTTAGTCGTTCCTTCAAAATTTGTTAGGGTTTGTGTCCTACTCAGGAAGACGAGACGGTGGCGGCTCCCTGAAGATGGAATAAAGGTCTCCCCGCCTAGTCCCCGTTCCGGCGGTGCGTCTAGCATCGTTGGTGGGCGTGTGGAGGTGTGTCTCCGGCGGATCTATCCTCGGTGGATTTGCTCGGATCTGGTTGTGGTTCGTCTATGTTCGTGTGTCTTCAGGTTGGATCCTTTCGATCTACGTTATTCTTCATCAGCGGCGGTTGCTGTTCTGGTGCGTTGGTCCTACTGGGCCTTAGCACGACGACTTCCCGACTGTCTACTACAACAAGTTGTGCCCGACTCCGGCGAGGGAGGGGTGATGACGGCGGCGCGCCTTCGGCTCGTTTCAGTGATTGTAGTCGTCGCTAGGTGGTCTACGGATCTGGATGTAATTTTATTATTTCTAGTGTTCGTTGTACTGCCGTGATGGAAGATGAATAGATTGAAAGTTTTCTCGCAAAAAAAAAAGAACACTCATAAAAAACAATCTTGAGGATAAAAAACTAATCCATGAAATATTTCTTGAAGTTCCGCAATCTTCTTTTTTTTTTCTTTCACAGTGTCTGGAATCCTCTGAAATTCACTCTTATAAAATCTCACAGCCCAAAAATGCCATACGAGTTCAAAGTTCAGCAGAGAGCATTAATACATTATTTTCCTAGGAATAGAGAATCTGGGAGTTTTTGTTTTTTTAGATTAGAGAATTTAGGATTGGAGTGTGTGCAAAGCTACACCGGACAGAAATACAAGAGGCATTAGGGGAGTGTGGCCCATTGGGCTTCGGTTGGGTCCGCGGCAGACAAGCAAGGAAGTAAGTCGGCTGCACAGGGTAGCCCTGTCAACCCTCCTGTAAATATTGTCACGTCTTAATAGAGCTTTCGAGTTTGCCTCAAACAAAAAAAAAAGAGATAAATACACCAGTGATGCTTGAACTTGTCATGGATGTACACTTTAGTGCCTGAACTTGCAAAATCCATTGAACTGGTTTCATAACTTAGCATGGACGTGCATATACCACTACTAGGGAAAAGCTTAGCAGTAGCACGGGTCTAAGGGCTATCAGTAGCACCAGACACCGTGCTACTGATACGGCGCTATAGCTAATGTCGTTTCTACCCGCCTACTGCTATACCTACTTAGCAGTAGCGCTTTTCATGCAAGTGCTACTGCTAAGTGCCTTAGCAGTAACGTTTTCCTATCCAGCACTAAAGAGCGCTACTACTACATTTTCACATATCTTTTTTTTGCTACGTATCTGTGATGTTTTTGTACAGGGTTTTATACAATATTCTAATCATATCATAAAAATGCAATATGCCCATCATATCATACACATAATAGTCTCATCATATCATCCAACACAAATCATGTCGTCACATCATAATCACGATATAGCAATACAAGTTGCATGATATATCTCATCATACATAATGTAGTACTTCTTGAGGCGCCGGTTCGTATCCCTCTCCCGCACTAGCGTGAACCTAAACTAACTACTTTCCGCTTCGGCTCTGCTATCGAACCCTCTTTGGCTGTCGCTCGGAAACCTCTATCGGCGCCGGTGTCAGTCTCAGCGCCGGTCTCGATGTCGGTCTCAGTCTCGAATGTGACAGGTGGGCCCTACAACAACCGTTGATCCTCGAGAAGATTTAAATAGGAGACTGTCCTTCATCGTTGCTAACCATGTTTTCTACGATTAAATCTAGTCAATTAATTCTAGACCTAATAAAATAAATAATGACATAAAAAGGCCTATGTTTTGCAGGAATGTTGATTCATTCCCGTTGCGGCAAATCCTGGGCACTCGATATGTCCTAGTTTGTAGCACAAGTCATGCCGAAATTCACGGAAATTTTCGGCATGATCTTTGCTACAAATTGGACAAATAGAGTGCCTGAAATTTGTCGGAATGGAAATGAATCAACATCCCTGCAAACAACAAAAGGCCACTTGGGCACAATCGAACCACTTCAATGTTGCATATAACAGGACCACTTAAGAACCTGTACATGAGCAACTACATTAGTAGATATACATGAGCAAACACTATTGAGGAATTTGCATATAACATGACCACTTCAATGAAAAGATATAATCAACAATAATGGAATATGTGACATATATCATATAACATCAATCTTGTTTTTCGTTTACATAGCAACAATTACTTTAACCAAGTTTTCGAATAGAAAAACAATTCTGTTTTTTTATAGCTAAATGCCATAGCTACTATTTTTTATTTATAGCTAAACCCTTTTGTTTTTTGTCTAAAGCTAAAAGTCTAGGAAGGGATCATTTTTAAAATAAAACGTGCCTAGATTCTTTTCCTTGAGAAATAGTGGTCTTTTCAGAAACCAAAAACCTTTGCAAAATGACATCACTAAACACTTCTCTGCCTAGGACAGAACCCAAATTCTGTTCTAGCTATTCCTCTCTCTCTCTCTCTCTCTCTCTCTCTCTCTCTCTCTCACACACACACACACACACACACACACACACACACACATTATTTTCTTTTCATCCAAATTGTTTTAGAGCAAATATTCCAACAATACTTAACCTTATTAAAAATTTCAAAGGAACTCCATTTTCTCTAAACCTTCTGACCTCACCAAAATTTTGACAGCAAGACCTTAGTACCTACACCCAATTTCTTCAAAAATGTTCAGGTCCATAGTCCAAATAATTCAAATTTCATTTGAATGAATTTTGCACCAGATTCAGGTCCATAGTCCAAATAATTTTTTATAGCTAAATGCTACAGTTTTTTGTTTATAGCCTCTATTAATTTAAAGCTAAATGCTACTATTATTTATATACCCTCTGTTAATTTAAAGCTAAATGAAATTACTATTTGGGCATTTTAATAAAAGATTTCCCTAGCTAATTTTCTAAAAAAAGTTGCTATTTTTTTCCTAAATGCTAAAAAAAATTCCTACCATCCTAAACAAATCTAGGGTCATATGAACATCATCACAGCAGCTACATATGAAATTTTCCCTAGCTAGCAGAGAGAGAGAGAGAGGAGGCAGGGGAGAGGAGAGGGAGAGGCTTACGATCGGCGGCGAGGGTGGGCTCGGGCTCGAGCGGCGGCGACAGCCACTGACAGTAGGCCCCATTAGTAGATTAGTTAGTCTAACTAAATTGCTTAGTCTCTGGGTCACTGACAGGTGGGTCCCACCTGCCAGGTTGACCAGTCAACTGGACAGTTGACTGATGACGCGATGCTTGCATTAGAATTGCTACTGTATTTGTTTGATCCTATTCTAATGCACATCCCAAGGCCCAAACCAACGGCCACGATACCGGCCTGCCTGTGGCTCGGCCTCTGAAAATCCGCACTCAAAACGGTGAAAGCCTATTTTCTACTGATTCTTCTTGTGCAAACTAGAATAAGTAAATTTCGAGGCCGGGTCGTGTTGTGGATGCATGGTGACACCAACATTATGCATCTATCGCGGGTCATTTTCAATTGTTGCGTGTCAAAGATTCACTCCAAAAAGATTCCACTTATATCATGGAAATGAGGTGTCGTATCTGGAATACTCGTCCCCGATCGACTAGTGGAGTTCAAAGGGCCTCTTTGACTATTGTTGTGTGGTCGGTATCGTATGCGTGTTGCATTGAATTATATTTGAATACATATGAGCGCGTGGAACCGTTCTCTGAGTTTCTGTCTGTTACACGTACGACCATACAACCACTTGACGCCATATATATATATATATATATATATATATATATATATATATTGCCTGGGAACTTCAAGTACTCCTAATTAAGTAGCTTAGCTAAGGATGGCCTGATTTAGCATGTCGATCTTTCTATTTATCATCGGTGTGTGCTTTCTGCTTTCCAGCTCCAAGGCGCAGGCGCAGTCATGCAAATCCTCCGGCTCCAACCTTGCTCTGGCGGACACTAGTCTCACCTGGACAACTGTTGAGTACGATCGAGTTAACCAGGGCTATCTGTTCCTCACGGATTCAGGTACCTTGCTGCTTGATACACAGAGCGCCATCCCTCAACAAGAGACTACACTCAGCTCCTACAGAAATGGTACGTCTTCGAACTCGCCTGGGCTGTACCTTCCATGGGGATATATCTGGTACGGGGGAATCTTCAGGCTTAGCTTCAACATGGGCGTCCACTACGAGCCGGCGGACAGCCCGACACCGGCGAGTAGGAAGCTGGTCGTGGCCATATTACCCGCATACGACTTCAACGGCAACCAGAACCGTGACATGTCCATAAAACTACCACCCGAGATCAGCCAGCAAAACAGATCTGCTTCTGATTCTGCCCAGATGCGTTCATGTACATGGCCTCTCTACGCTGCCGCAACTACTGCCTGCGTGCAAATTTCTATAGAGCCGGGGAGGAGGAGCTCCGTCGTACAAGCTTTCCTTGCATACGACCCTCTTGGGAAACGGTTGTCGGTCAGCGTCGGCGACGCTGCACGGAACCCAGAGGCTCCCTACGCCGCCGCCACCTCCATGGCCTTCGAATTGGGAGAAATGCTAGCGGGGGGCCGAGCTGGCCAAATTGGTCTTTTCTCCTCTGTCGGGCAGCTCGCTCAGCTCCAGAGCTGGAACCTCACGGTCGACCGGCCTCTCCCCAAGCAAGGCTCCCAAAGGTGGGTCGTTATTCTGTCCTCGGTGCTGGGCTCCGTAGCTGCCACACTTGTCGCGGCCACCGCTGTGTACTGCTACCTCAACTCGAAATACAGACGGTGGAAGAAGGAGCTGGACGAGCTGGCCAAGACCATGCAGAGCCTCCCCGGTGTGCCGATGCACATCGACTTCGCAGACATCAACAAGGCCACCAACAACTTTGACGACACGATGAAGCTTGGGCGGGGCGGATTTGGGGCCGTCTACGGGTGCACGCTTCCTGCTGCTGCTTCAAGGACTGGGCAGGCCATGAAGGTGGCCATCAAGAAGTTCACGCGGGAACTCCAGGACCGGCGCTACCAAGACTTCCTCGCGGAGGTCAGCATCATCAACCGTCTACGGCACAAGAACGTTGTCCCACTTGTCGGTACGTATGTGCTCCTCCTGTCCCATTTTTCTTCCTTTGATCTATTTAGGTTAACATTTGAGAAAGCATAGGCTTTGGTACACCCCCTTATCTACTATACTATATAGTTATCAAAGGGTTCCTCTGTCCCATAACAAGACTCGTTCTAGCTTCAACGGAATTATATATCAAAACTGCTATGATTTTTTCTTTACTCTAACAAGTCCAGAAAAAAAAAAGGAAAATTGACTTGAGTTAACAGTGACATAAGTATGTTCTTCATAATTTGTGTAATAATATTTTAATAAATTGAGAAAGCAAATATAGGTGATCATGCTACTCCTACTCGTCCTTGGATTATTGCCTTCCTGCCTAGAGTACACACGGAATTCTTTTAATTTCTCATGGAAAATAATTATCGATCGGTGCCTAAAAATTATAGGCTGGTCCTACAACAAAGGAGAGCCCCTGCTCATATACCACCTCATGAAGAATGGTAGCTTGGACCAGCATCTGTTCCCGAATGGTGGCTTTGGCCGGGGGCCAGATGGAGCTATTGGGCAATGGGACACCCGCTACGGCATTGCCAGGGATATAGCTACAGGTCTGCACTACCTTCATCACGAGCACGAGCCCATGGTGCTGCACCGTGACATCAAGGCAAGCAATATCATGCTCGACTCCACCTTCTGTGCTCGGCTTGGTGACTTCGGTATCGCCTGCACGGTCGCTGCAGACAGGAGCTCCATCACCGGCATGGCGGGAACCATTGGCTACATAGCGCCAGAGAGCTTCTACAGGTTCAGGGCCGCACGACAGACTGATGTATATGCATTTGGGGTGCTTATCCTTGAGGTGGTTTCTGGCAAGAAGAGTTCAGACGTTCCAGCAGAGGATGGCCACATCAGTCTCTGGGCGCGGCGCCTTCACCGCGAGGGTACGCTACTGGAGGCCTTAGATGGTATGTTTGTCTCATCAGGGAAGGATCAACCTCATGTTGTGGAGGAGGCCAAACGCTTACTGCTGCTTGGCATGGCTTGCACCAGCCTCAATCCGTCCAGTCGCCCGAGCATGACGGATGTACTTCAGGTTATCAACAAGTTGGCGCCACCACCGGACGTGTCACTTGAGCAACCAACACTACCGTGGCTGCCAGGAGGAGAGTGGTCTTTAGTCAGCTCTGAATACGGTGCAGCAGCAATGTCTAACAATTAATCAAGATGGAAGTTCAGAAAGCACGACCGAGATTGAGCTGCATCACAGGGAAAAAGTAACATATGGATCAACAAACGGAAATCCTCCTTAGGGAGTTAGGGGCAACACTCAAGCCAAACTAGAAAGATTCAACTGGATCACCTTATATCACTCGCTGGGATGTTTATTTTGCTATGTCGACTTATGCTAGCACTACTCATACAAACTCTCTTGGCCATGGGCCCATTATGTAAGCTTGCCATGTATCAATATATATTTAGAAAGAATTCATACCAGTATTTTTTATCATGCATGGACCCAAGTGGTAACTTCTCGTGAGAATCTTGTGCTATGTTCAAGAGTTTCTTCTGCATTTTATGGACTTCTGCTTCTTGTTCAAGATCAAGGGAATGCTTCTCAGCTTCTGGGATAAACTGTATTTTTCTAGAAATGTCATTTCACTGTGTAGATTGTGGTAGCAGATGAACAGTTACAAGCTGTGCTTAACTGGATGTAATGGGATCCTCTCAGTCTAAGTACCCTCTTTCATGCATTATATTCTTCTATTGCTAAAAAGAAGCTCATCATTTCATGTTGTGTTTCCAATTGAGAAACAGTTACTTACATCTCCGCTATATTCCTTTATAAAAAGGGAATTGCATAGGGGGTCCTAGGTGCTGCACCCCCCTGCATCTCCACCATGCAACTGCATATAGATTCAAAATGTATAGTACGCGTACTCCGGTCGCCGCGGGACCTCACCATCCGGTCGCCTTGGTCACTCCCGTGGCCTCGCGCTAGCGCCGTTGGATGTGGCGCTTCACGCACGCTCGGATGCGACCGAAAGTGCGCGCGTAAACCCACCGTAGTCGCACGGTCACGTTCACCCGAAGCCGCCGGCGTCATCCCGTCCATCCCCGAGACCCACCCATAGCACCATACGACGCGGGACGTCGCTAGCTTTCGAACGCGGGTACGTAGCCACACTCGTTTTGGGTACGCCGCGTTTTGGCTCGCCGCAGACAACTCCGGCGGCGGCGTCCGACGTGGCTGACCTGGGGCCACCCTAGGGTCACTGCTAGTGGGCCCCTGTTGACTGGTTTGACCAGTCAACATGCTGATTGGGCAACCCTGTGTCACTGACAGGCGGGCCTCACCCTCTGTCAAAAATATTTTTAAATAAAATGATTAATTAATCTGTTAATTAATGAGTCAGCTCAACAGCCACTGACAGTAGGCCCCGCCAGTAGATTAATTAGTTTAACTAAATTGCTTAGTCCCTGGGTCACCGATAGGTGGGTCCCACCTGCCAGGTTGACCAGTCAGCTGGACAGTTGACTGCGACGTGGTGCTGACATCATATACCTTTCATATACCATTCAAATAATTAAAAAAAACACTAAAAACTTGTTTAATTAATTCATAGAAATTAAAGCGTATCTTGGATGGAAAACCTTTCTACATGAAAGTTGATCAGAAAAACGAGTCGAATCCGATCGTGCCGTCTGTTTCTGTGTCGGGACCCTCTACGTAGGTGAACCCGCAACCTTTCATCTGTTTTCGGCAGATGAATAGTGCATACATACCGGTTATTAATTCCAACTTTAACCCTAAAATAACTAAAATGGTTTAGACATGTTTTTAGGCAACCCTGCATTGCACGTTAGCATGGCATGCTCTGCGTTGCATATGTTTGTTATGTATTTATTTGTTTCCTCTCCCTCTTCTCTCTCAATAGATCCCGGTATTGATGTAGCCCCCGAGACATTTTGTTCTTCATAGATTTTTTCTCTTCCCTTTTTCCTTTGTATTTCTATGATTTTCTTTCTTTCTTTCTCAGCTTTTCCTGAATTTTTTTGGTTTCTTTCTTTATTTTTTGCACAGTACTTTCTCCGGTTTCTTGTTTCTTTTTCTCTTCGGTTTTCTTTCTTTCTTTCAATGGTTTTTTCGCGTGTTTTTCATTTCCTTTTTACAACACATGTCTACAAATTTGTTACATATTGCACATTTTTTGTACACATCAAGAACATTTTTAATACACATTTAAAATTTTCTATATACATGATTAACAATTTTGTTTTCCAATAAATGTTTCAATGCCTATTATTTTTCTACACGTTGTAGATTTTTTGTATACATCTAAAACATTTTTAATATAGATTTACCTTTCAAATATATGTTTCAATGTCTATTGTTTTCATACAGATTGTACTCTTTTGTAAAACACATTTTTAATACAGGTTTAACATTTTTCATATTGTTTACATTTGTCTAAAATATAAGTTTGATGTCTAATTTCTTTCTACACATCGTACATTTTTCATATGCATCTGATGCATTTTTACATCGCCCCACTCATCGGCTATTCCCAGTAGCTCGTTTTCCTCTCGTCCCTGACGGCTGGAACCCTGCCGCCGCCAGGAGAGGCCAATCTTCCCGCGCTGTCCTCCGGCGGCTCCCCTCCGCCAGCGACCTCGGTGGTCGATGGTGAGGGGGTTTGCCAGATCCACACGTGTGGATCATTTTTACTTCCTCGTAGTGTAGGTTTTTAGGTTTTTCATCGTTTTGGCTTTGGCGACGACAATAACAGCGCTGAATAAAGATTCTTTGGATCCTTCCCTGGCGAGACCATCGGTCCTATGGTTGGGGATTAGAACTAAAGACCACCCCCCCCCCCCCCCGGCTAGCAAAGTTTACAGATTTCTATGTAGATTAAAGGTAGAGATTAGAAGGTACCCTTTCAATGAAAAATATTAGGTTGTTCTAATCTCTTGTTTGATGCAATGGGAGAACGTGGATTATAACTAGTTGATCATGAATATACGAGAATACTCTTTTGAATCAACTTTAAGATTCATGTAAGCTTTTGCACTAACCAAGGAACGTCAGATTTAAGCAATCTAGGGGACGCCCTTAGGACCATCAGTTCTGATCGAACGCATGGTAATTACTCTGCATAGCATGGCAAATTTGATGTCAGTTTTTTTACTACAAGGCAATTTTCATAGTAGAACATGGCAAATCTCTTACAAGAGCATAACAATTTTATTTGTTTTCACATGGCAAATCTGCGTTCTCGGGGAAATCTGACGTTAGTTTTTTTTAACTTCTTCGAAGTAATAATAGAGAAGGTAGAAATGGCATGAGTATTGACTGTCGCTCAAACGGATATATCTAGAGCTGCCCTGATAATGTTATATAGTTATACCAATGCATGCTCCTGGCCGATGGCATTTGGGAGTGTCGTCGTAGTCGAGTGAATCTGCCTTGTAGTCGGGTGAATCTGCCTTGAATACATGGCACAGGACTAAATCATTCTATATTGATTAAGTGATGTGCTACATGCAAAAGAAAATGAGGGAAAAAAGATTAAGCGACTGAGGTGCAAACATTAGTAGTAGCATGTATTCTTCTTCCGAAAGTGAGCCAGTAGATGTGCATGATCGCACACATGACTTTGCCACAACCACAATTTTACATACCCGGACAAACTTGCTGGTACCAAAGTAACCAAAGTGGATGTGCATGATCTAGTTGGCATTGGTACCTGACAAAGGCAGTGCATCATCTCCCGTGTACAGGTGGAACTTCATAGTCGTCCTGAGCCGACAAGTCCATTTTATTGCTTACTTATGTCATAGGTTGTTTTGGCTGATAACATACCTAAATTGTAACTTATTTTATCTCCTATTTTATGTTAGCTTTAATCTTGATATTTTGTACCTCCATGTTTATTTCAGTCTTGCATGTAGTTTAGCTTAGGACTGTTCCGGCAAAGTCATGGCTGCAGCAAGATGCCATCCGACCGTGTGATGCGGTGCGGTAGTGCCGTGTGACGCGGCAACGTCGTGTGAAGTTCCACACATAGCAACTGCTAAGCTATCTTATTTCTATAGCTAGCCACTAGTCGTGTGAAGCGGCGGGCAGTGAGCAGGTGAAGCGTGACGAGCTGCATGGCCAAGTTGAGCCGGCTGATCTGGCTGAGTCATCATTAGTTTGTTAGCATGCATAAGTATTCAGTTGTATGGCCGAGTCGTGTGGCCGCTGGAGAGATTCCAGGAGTAGGATAGTCATGGGTAGTGTGTTAGTGCATGCATGGGTTAGTGGGAGTTTGTTGCCGAGAGTAGCGGTTGGTTAGTGCGTGCGTGTGTGTACTTAAACAGAGCATATTTGTTTAGCAGTTAAGAGAATAGAGAGAAGAAAAGGGCTTGGCTGTGTGATACGGCAGCTCACCAAATATCGTCTTCTTCATTGTCTCGTGTGTGTGTGTGAGTTGTGTGAAACAGCCGTGAGAGAAGAAGGGAGTTGAGTCAGCTCCAATGCTTATTACATTAATATGCTTTACTTCAAACTAGATAACTGCAGCAAAACACATAGTGAACATACACTAGTAAATCTTCTGTTTTGATAAAGAGCTTTTTTATTGGTTCATAATGTCCATGAGGGGAATACAAATGCAATGAACATACACATGGCTCTACAGGACTAGGATGCACACAAGTAACACCAATGCACACACGTAAATGATCAGACGAGCAAAAGTCATACAAGACCGAAATTATGATCAAAAACAAAAAAGAAAGTGAGAATAGAACAACTGTGATCCACACAGAGCAGCTGCTGAGCCATCTAATAACTTCCATAGCTAGCCCATGATTACTCTTAAGAAACTTCAAACTTTAGAAGTACCCTCAACTTGTAATATTGAAAGGATTCCTAAAGAAATGACCAGATCAAGAGGAACCCATTGAAATGTGTAGGATGTGGATAAGCACCATAGTAGATTCTTTCTGGAATGCTGGAATGCTGGTAATAACAAGAGAAATTATAGGATGGTTGAATGGACTGCCCTTTGTAAGCCTAAAATACTTGGGGCCTTTGGGGGGTTCTCAATAGCTCTATTATGAATAGGTGTTTAAGGATGAAGTGGTGTTGACTTGTCTTGCAACCCCTCCCTTCTGTTGCCTGTTCACGTCGCTGCCGGAACCTTTATCTTTTCTGCCAGCTTCTACTGGTTTGAACTTACACGGGCAAGTGTGCCTTGCAAGGTGTGTGGTGCTACCCTTGGAACTGCCTGACAGTATCTTGCAGCAGTGGTTGCAAGCTGCAAACCTCAAAACATTCCCGTCGATGTCGTGCGCAAATATCTTGGTGAAGTAATCCCAAACATCTGAGCTCTTTTTGTGCTTTTTTGACTGCCCGTGGTCAGCCGGTGGAGGGTCTCCTCTTCTTGCACCAGAGTTTCCAGTATCTAGCGATCCCAATGAGAAAGGAAAAGAAAGATATGTTATTACATCTCCACCGTAGGAGTAGCCACCACAAACTTTTTTGTTCTTAGGAAAGGGGATGGCCCCGAACTCTGCATCATTGTGATGCACATGGCTAATATCGTTCTCCACTGCTATTAGTTGAGGAACATCCTCAATCCCGGACTCATCCAGAGACACACAGTTATCCTCTGAGGGTCCAAACAGCTGCTTGTAATACTCGGTAATGTATAATTTTAGGTTTTCCTGTCCTAAAATCGTTCCTTCGTCTTGTGCCTAGGCAGAGTAAAAAGAGAAAAAAAGAGAATAGGGCAACGGTGATCCACACATAGCAACTGCTAAGCTATCTTATTTCTATAGCTAGCCACGATTCTTAAGAAGTTTCAAACTTTAAAAGTACTCTGGACTTATAGTACTAGAAGCATTCCTAAGGAAATGACCAGATCAAGAACTTAGGACGATAGGACATTGGCATCGCCGCCGGAGTCCTTGGCACCTCTGCCAACTGCTACTGGCTTGAACTTGCAGGGGCACGTGTGCCTTGCAAGGTGTGTAGTGCCACCCTTGGAACTGCCTGACAGTATCCTGCAGCAATGGTGGCAAGCCGCAAATGTCAAAACCTTCCCATTGATGTCGCGCGCATATATCTTGGTGAAGTAATCCCAAGCATCTGAGCTCTTTTTGCGCTTTTTCGATTGCCCGTGGTCAGCCATTGGAGGGTCGCCTCTTGTTGCTCTAGAGTTTCCAAGTATCTAGCGAACCCAAAGAGAAAGGAAAAGGAAGATGTGTTATTACTTCCACCAGCTTCGAGCCTTCGACTATAGGAGTAGCTAGCAATTACAAACCATGGGAGTTAGCCTAATATAATGCAGTAATAATCTTGTAGATTGTAGTGTTTCTGTTCAGTTTTTTCTGCTTCTCTTGTATGGCTTATGCCTTGATTTTATTATTGTGAGCAGAGTCTTTCCCACAGGCTTGTTCGCGGAACAATTCTCAGACCTTGGGTTTGGTTTTGCAATATATAAGCAGGTAGACTGTGGCCTACCTTCTTATCAAAAAAAAATAGTACTGTTTTTCTAGCTAGGTTTGTCAGTCGATCTCTACGTACAAGACTAGCTCGAGCTTACCTGCGGAGTCAGGATCATCAGGGTCACCGAGCAAGACGTTCTCAAAAAGTGTAATGTAAGACTTTAATCTTGGGTCAGAAGGGTGCTTCCGGTAATAGTGCATTGAATGAAGTATTGAATTGATTGAAGCGTCCTCGCTTGGAGCTCCGAATTCTTGATCGTGGTTGTGACCTGCATCACAAACAGGATTTTAAATTGCACGCAGGATTTATAGAACTGAAGAAGCTATCCCATATTGTAGATGCAAATGCATAGCAGATTAACAACTCCACAAAATAATAGAGAACATATATAGGAACAGCCGGAATTCTTCAAACAAGAAGGAAACATCCACAAAATTCATTCAAGAAGGTGCTAGTTCTGAACTATAGTGCTGAGTAAATAGCATAAAACTACTACTTTACAGGTTAGGGTTTTAAAAAACTACTGGATTTTAACTTTTCTCAGATAACTACCAAATCAGAGGTCGGCTGTTTCAAAAAGCCCAAATTGTCGAGTGCTTATCTATTGACCGTGATTATGATAGGTCGGACCCGCACCTAAACGAAGCTCTAATTTGACCGTTAGTTTGACCGTTAACTGACATGTGGGGCCCACATGTCAGCTTCTCTTTTCTTCTTCTCTTTCCTTCTCTCCTCTTCCTCCTGTACTCTCTCTCTCTGTCTTCTCTTCCACCTGACCGGCGACCATGTCCCCTTCCCTTGCCCACTCCACCGGCGACCCTCTCCCCTCCCCTATAGCGCCCACCCCGCCGGCGACCCGCTCCTCCCCTCGCGCGCCCACCTCGTGCGACCCGCTCCCTCCCCTCAGGTCGCCACACCGCCGCGCGCCATGGGGAGCCGCCAAGGGCGCCGCCAGCCATGGGTCTCTGCTCGGGTCCCGTGCTGCCGCCCGCCATGGGAAGCCACCTGGGGGTCGCCGCAGGCGAGGCAGAGCGTGGCGGCGACAACAGGCGAGGGGCAGCGACCACAGGCGAGGGGCGGCGTGGCGGCGGCCACAAGCAAGGGGCGGCGTGGCGGCGACATGGATCCGGCCACTGCGGGCGCGGCTCGCCAGCCGCAGGCGGTGCACGGCGTCGGCCCGGAGGAGGTGGCATCGCGGCCATGGCGGGCGCGCCGGAGGACCTGATTGCTTTTTCTTGAAAACTTCCAGGGACCTGATTGCTTTTTTAGAAAATTTCCAGGGACCCGATTGCTTTTCAGACACTGGCATGTGGTCCCCACATGTCAGTTAACGGCCAAACAAACGGTCAACCAAACGGTACGTTTAGTGGCGGGCCCAACCTGTCATAAACATGTTTAATTTTTTAACAAAGAGGATTTGAGGTTTTTTGAAACAGCCAACCCCTGACTTGGTAGTTATCAGCGAAAAAAATAAATTTGATAGTTTTTTGGAACCCTAGCCTGTAAAGTAGTAGTTTTATGCTATTTACTCTATAGTGCTACACCATATATATACAAGGGAAAGATAATGTTACTCAGTTACCACTGCATGCTACTCGATGGCATCCGAGGCATTTGGGGTTGTCATCGTAGTTGGGTGCAGAGTCTGTCTCCAATACATGGCACAGGACTAAATCATCCTACATCGATTAAGCGACGTATTAAACATTGGGAACACATCGCAATAGAAAGATTATGGGTACAAACAAATAAGATGCTATGTTCTGAGAGTTACATGCTAGAATGCGACCCCAATTTTACATACCCGGAGAAATGAGTTTCCCTTGTTCCATGAATGGTAGACGTTCATGATCCATCTGGTCTTGTCGCCCAGCAACTCGTGGAATGTCATAGTCTTCTTGAGCCCCACAACCGCGTTGTGTCCCGCCCTGATCACCGTGTCGTGTGTGTCTTTTTGCCAAAACCCATTTGTTGTAGGGACATCACGAAAGCCAAAGAACGCTACAACACTATTATCTGTGAGGTAGTACTTGTCTCTCATCCAGCCGTTGCCCGCAATCCCTGCAAATTAACTCATACAGATACAGTTATATATAGTGCGATTATGCCATATACTAGACCGTACTACTCCCTTCGTTTTTATTTACTCCGCATATTAGAGTTAACTGAAATCAAACTTCCTAAGTTTGACCAAGTTTATAAAAATCTATATGATGTGGAAATATATTTGATAATAATCTATTGATGTTGATTTGTTATTTTTTTTTTAATTTTCAACCGGGGGGGGGAGGGGGGGAGTTTCCTCCACCTGATTGATTTGTTATTGTATATGTTAATATTTTTATCTATAAACTTTGTCAAAGTCTACAAAGCTTGACTTTAACCAAAGCTAATACGCGGAGTAATAAAAAAAGGAAGGAGTATTAGACAAGAGCCTACGTACGTGCGTGCGTGCGTACGTACCAGGGAGTTCCCACGGGTCCATGGAAGGGAGGTCAGTGTTGACGACCCCACCACCACGTTTCCACTGGAAATGATCAAAAGGGGTGGGACGAGACTTGCCTGCTCCCCCCGCGTGTGCCCATTCATGCTCCCGCGTACGTGGCTTGATTTGATTGGAACAAAAGAAGGTCCGGCCCCACCCCCTTAAAATCAGGGGGGAGATGATTAGATTAGAAAAAGAAAAGAAAAAAAGACAGCCGTAGGATGAAGTGGGAGCACGGATGGGAGCATGGGGAGGGAGCAGGCAAGCCGGATCCGGTTCCTCCTGCTGAGGTTGCATGCGGGCACGGCCCGGGGCAGTCCGCTCAGCCTAGTCAAGCCAGCTGGGATCTCGCCTCGCAGCATGTTGTAGCAGAGATCAAGATTTTGCATCATCACACACTGCACGATGCTCGGAGGAATGGCGCAGATGAGCCGGTTCTGCGAAAAATCGACGAGCCCGAGCCCGGGCAGAGGATTTGGATCGCGCGGCCGGCATGGCGCCGTTCGCCGCCTCCCTGCTCCGACCCTCCCCTCGCCGTTGTGCCATCTCCACCTCTTCCCAGGGGCGAATCTACGTTGAAGGTCGTGGGGGCGAATGCCCCCACTCGATTATTTGGCCCATTTATACCCGGCCTGGGATATAGAACATTGCCCCCGCTCAAACCAGGATATTTGTCCCCACTGGCCCACTTTTGTGTTGTTCTATTAAAGCCCATCTGTCCGTGTATGAGAAAGAGGCAGGAACGGAGCGGCAATTCCTATTTAGCGCTGCAGGCGCCGGTTTCTACTGTTTTTGCTAACCGGCGCCTGCAGCAGGATCTCGTGGGCCGGTCCATCTTTCATTTTTCTTCTGCTGTCTAAAATCTATGGAAAACTGCAAAAACACAGACAAGCTAGGATTCGAACCCAATATCGCTGGTTATCAGTGATCGTGGGTGACAAACACGTTTTTCATTCATTTCTATCTTTCTTTTTTCCTTTTTTCTTCCTTTTTCTTTTTTCTCTGTTCTTTACTTCTTTCTTTTTCCAAATTCTTAATTGTTTTCTTCAAATAGATGAACTTGTTTTCAAAATCCATGAACTGTTTTTTTGAAACTCTTGAACCTTTTTCAAAATCGATGAACTTATTTTTCAAATTTGTTGATCTTTTCATTTTTTTTTGTAATTTTTCTCAAAATCAATGAACTTTTTTTCAACGTTGGTGAACTTCTCTCAAAATTGACGAACTCCGATGAACTTTTTTCAAATTGATGATTCTTTTTTCAAATTCAATGAACTTTTTTTATTCAAATCGATGAACTACTTTCATTGTTCGATGAACATTTTTGAAAATCAATGAACTCTTTTGAATCCGTGAACTTGTTTTTGAATACATGAACTTTTTCCAAATCCGATGAACTTTTTTCAAATCCGATGAATTTTTTTTATTCAAATTGATGAACTAATTTTATTGTTCGATGGACATTTTTTGAAAATCGATGAACTCTTTTGATTCGGTGAACTATTTTTTGAATATGCGAACTTTTTTTGCATGTGCATGAACTTCATTTGTAATATGTTCACATGTTTTTAAATAATTGGAAAATCTAAACGCTACAGTGTAGTGCAAAATTAATAGTGTCTCTATATTTCTATTCTTTAAAATGTTCACGCTCTAAAGAATCACTACCATTTGGCTAGTCAAGTGGTTATCCTCGCTCTTTGTAAGCGAGAGGTCGCAAGATCGATCCCGGTCTAGGGCAGTTTTTTCGGACGCTTTTTTCCGCGCTGTGGCATTGTGGGCCGGCCCATCCAGCCGCGGCTGCAGGCGCTAACTACCACGTACCCTCACGTTTAGGGTTTCTGGCTTTTACCGGGACTCCTAGTGTTTTCATCGCTTTTACCTACCGCCGACTGATCCCCTCGCCTTGATCATCCCCCGATCGGCAGGGAGGAGCCCGGTTCGATTTCCTGGCGCTTTTTACCGGGACGGAAGAAGAACCCTAGATGGCGGACCGAGCGGAGTCGTCGTCGTCGGACGGGATAGGGAAGAACCTCGAGGATCTAGGGCAGTTTTTTCGGACGCTTTTTTTCGTGCTGTGGCATTGTGGGCCGGCCCATCCAGCCGCGGCTGCAGGCGCTGACTAGGAGTTCCCGAACGGAGCAGTCCATCTAACAGAGAATACAACACGCACATGCATACGAGCAGGCGTACCCCACGTACCCTCACGTTTAGGGTTTCTGGCTCTGGCGGCGATCCCATCGCCGCCTAGAGTTTTCATCGCTTTTACCTACCGCCGGCTGATCCCCTCGCCTTGATCATCCCCCGATCGGCAGGGAGGAGCCCGGTTCGATTTCCTGGCGCTTTTTACCGGGACGGAAGAAGAACCCTAGATGGCGGACCGAGCGGAGTCATAGTCGTACCTCGAGGATCTGCTACAGCATATGGATCTCCAGGACGACGAACTTGATGATGTGATCGTAGGAGAGGAGGAGGTAAAGAAGTTCGAAGCAGATGCCAGGTGGCTGGCGATCGGGAAAGTGAATACCACTCGCATCTTCAGTTCATCAGCGATGTTTGAGTGCATGAAATCCATCTGGTCACTGGCGCACGTGCCGAAGTATAGAGAGGCGGGAGAAAATATGTTTATCTTCCAGATGTTCTGTCTGGGGGATTGGAAGAAGGTTGTGCATGAAGGGCCATGGCTTTTTAGGGGGATGGGGATGCTGATCGAGGATTACGACGGGAAGAAGGAACCAACATCTTTCGATTTTGATGGATTATACGTGTGGGCTCAGATTCATAAAATCCCAGAACTCTATCGCAAAGCGGAAGTGGTTGATCAGCTAGCCCATCGCATTGGAAGGGTGAAAGAAGTCCAGCTTGCTCTTCGCTTGTATTATGAGGGAGATTATGTTAGGGTTCGGGCTAGGGTCCTTGTCAGTAAACCTCTTACACGGATCACGCCTTTGAATGTTGTGGGCGAGGGAAGACTCTGCCTCCCGGCGAAATATGAGAAGATCCCCTATTTCTGCAAGGTTTGTGGTTTCATGGGCCACCACCATGAGGAGTGCGGTGACGGTGTGTGGGAGGAGAATGATAAGCAGTGGGGCAGCTGGATGTTGGCCCAACGAAGGGAGGTTGCACCGGGGCAGCAAGGTGGATGGGCCCCTCGTGGGGGTTGTTCAGGCAGCAGAGGAAGAGGGAGGGCAGGCCGGGGCTATACCCGCCAGCGCTCTCCACCACGTAAGCGTTCGTCTCAGGACGCGGGTTTTGATGCGACTGAGGAAGATGATGATGTTACTAGCCCTCTGAAACCGGGGGCTGAGAGGCAGGAGACGCCCGTCGCTGCAACTGCTAGGAGAAACCTGAACCTGGTTTTGTCTGACAGCTCGGCTACTGTGGAGGGTTTGATGCGGAGCAAGGCAACAGGGATTGTTGACACCACTTTGGCCGTCCCACCACCCCCCCTGCGTATGTCTCACCAAGGGTTGCCAAGAAAGCAAAGAAAGCAGGGTCACCATTGAAGCAAGGAACTGATAAGATGGCGTTGTTGGCGGGCTCCTCCTCGGAGCACCGCCAAGCCCAATGAAAATCCTCAGTTGGAACTGCCGCAGGATAGGTGATCCAGCGACAGTTCGAGAGCTCTGCAGTCTGGTGGAGTTTAGTTCACCTTCTATTCTTTGCTTAGTTGAAACTCAGTTGCAAAAGAGTCGAGTCGAAGGTCTTCGTTTCTCGTTAGGTTTTGATTTTAGTTCTGCTGTTGGCAATAGTGGTCGTAGTGGTGGTATTTGTATCTTCTGGAAAAATTCGGTGAATGTTGAAATAAAGAACTATTCGGAGTATCATGTTGATGCATGGGTGCTCGAAACAGGAAGGGAACAGTGGTGCCTTACTTGCTTTTACGGGGAAGCAACGAGATCTCTTCGCTACAAAACTTGGAACACGATGACAAGATTGAGAGGAGAGAGCACTCTTCCATGGATGTGTATTGGGGATTTCAATGAGATCTTACGGCCCGAGGAAAAAATTGGGCCTAATGAGCGTGATAGTGCGCAAATCGATGCATTCAGAGAGGCGGTGGATATATGTGGACTTGTTGACTTGGGCTACCGAGGTTTGGATTGGACTTGGGAGAAAAAAGTGTCTGGAGGTCAGTTCTGCAGAGTTCGGCTGGACAGAGCTCTGGGCACGGCTGATTGGTCTGCTCTCTTTCCTTTTGCTTCAGTGGAACATCTAACAGCGGCTAAATCTGATCACTGCCCTATCCTTTTGGAGATGGATCTTGTGGACACGAGTGTGAGAGCAAAACAGAAGCAGTTTCGGTATGAATGCATGTGGGAGCGTGATCCGAGATTTGGTGATGTGGTAGCTGAAGCATGGAACTCCAATGGCAAGGCCCATTCCGTAGCAGCGCTGTCCGAGAAGCTTTCCTATGTAGCTGGTAGGCTGCGCAACTGGGGCCGAACCACTTTCGGTGCTGTCAGAACAGAGTTGCGATCACTTCGCACGAAACTTGCAGAACTACGAGCATTGCCAAACCGCACAGGACCGTCACTGGAAGAAGAGCGGATCGCAGCCCGTATGGCTGAGCTGTGTTTGCGCGAGGAAATCATGTGGCGTCAACGGGCCCGTGTTCAGTGGCTGGCGGAGGGAGACAACAACACCAAATTTTTTCACCGGAAAGCTAGCGCTCGGAAGACACGCAACCGTATCAGCAAACTGCAACGAGCGGATGGCACGATCTGTACAGATGAGCAAGAGATGGCAAACATGGCAACGAGCTTTTATGGTAATCTTTATGCCTCCGAAAATACTATTGGGATTGAGGAAGTGCTCTCCCATATACCAACCAGGGTGGATGGTGCCATGAATGACATGCTCAACGCTCGATATACAAACACCAAAGTGAAATCGGCTTTATTCCAGATGTTCCCTACCAGGGCTCCAGGGCCTGGCGGCTTTCCGACACACTTCTTTCAGAGGCACTGGGAGTTGTGCGGTGATGAGGTAACTAATATGGTGCTACGTGTTCTAAAGGGTGAGGATTCCCCGGAGGAGATAAATAAAACGTTCATTGTTTTAATCCCCATAATTGCAAGTCCAAAAAACTTAGGACAATTTAGACCAATAAGTCTCTGCAATGTGATCTTCAAGATTGCATCTAAGGTTCTGGCTAATTGGCTCAAGCTCATTCTCCCCGAAATCATCTCTGAGGAACAATCAGCATTCGTATCGGGACGGCTTATCACAGATAACTTCATCTCTGCTTATGAATGTCTCCACTACATGAAAACGCGGAAGGTAAAGGGTAACAGATTTTGTGCTTTGAAGCTTGATATGATGAAAGCATATGATAGAATTGAGTGGAACTATCTTGAAAAAGTGATGCTAAAACTAGGCATTAGTGCACGGTTCACAGAGATTGTTATGAGATGTGTCACCTCAGTTTCTTTCTCTGTTGTTTTTTATGGTGCTAAGCAAGAAGATTTCAGCCCATCACGAGGACTCAGGCAAGGTGACCCAATATCTCCATATCTGTTTTTGCTGGCCGCCGAGGGTTTCTCATGTCTGCTCAAGTCGGTTGCTCCGAATGAGAGCATACGGGGAATCAAGGTTGCGGAGGGCGCTCCGAAGGTAAATCATTTATTATTTGCGGATGATAGCCTCTTGTTTTTTGATGCTACACCTGAGATGGCGATGAGGGTGGATTCTTTGTTGCAACGTTACTGTGAAGCTTCTGGCCAGCGCATCAACAAGGACAAGTCATCAATCTTTTTCAGCAAGGGCTGTGCGGAGTCTCTGAAGCAATAGGTGATGCAAACTCTACAGGTGCAGAATGAAAAATTGTCAGATAAATACCTTGGCCTTCCAGCTGATGTGGGAAGAGCAAAGGAAGGGGCTTTCAAATATCTAAAGGATCGTATATGGAAACAGGTGCAAGGTTGGATGGAGAAGGCCTTATCTGTTGGTGGCAAGGAAGTTTTAATCAAATCAGTTGCTCATGCGATTCCCACTTATTCCATGGCTTGCTTCAAACTGCCCCGGGGCCTTTGTCAGCATATTAATGGTTTGTTGAGAAAATTTTGGTGGGGATCTAAGAAAGGAGAGAGAAAGACTGCCTGGGTTTCATGGGAAGTTATGTCACAACCGAAGAACATGGGCGGCATGGGCTTTCGTGACATTGAGCTCTTCAACTTGGCATTACTTGCCAGGCAAGCCTGGCGGCTTTTGACCCAGTCGGACTCCCTCAGTGCTCGAATTCTGCGAGCGGTGTATTATCCATCTTCTTCAATTCTGGACGCAGAAGTAGGGAGGAACCCATCACAAGTTTGGCGGTCGATTGTTGAGGGGCGGGATGGACTAAAACTCGGCCTTCTGAAGCGCATCAGATCAGGGGAAAGTACCAACATTTGGCACGATAACTGGATACCCTGTGACTTCAAACTCCGGCCAGTTAGCCCTAAATCTCACAACCCTCCTCAACAGGTATCTGAACTTATAAACCCGATCATCCACGCCTGGGACCGTGCAAAGCTTGATGAACATCTGTACCCAATGGATGTGGAGTCAATCCTCAACATTCCCCTTAGCAGTAAGGTTCAGGCTAATTTCTGGTCATGGCACTACGACAGGAGAGGGATCTTCACTGTGAGTTCAACGTACAAACTGCTAGCAGCGACAAAACAACAACGTACAGATTGGCTGGAGCATAATGATGGTCACTCCAATATCACAGCTGATGGTCGTTCATGGGCTAGACTTTGGGGTGCTGCGGTTCCCTCCAAAGTTCGTGTATTTGCGTGGAGACTTGCCAAAACCTCTATACCCACGGGGGTTGTTCGACATCACAGAAGTATGGCCGACTCCGCTGAATGCTCTATCTGTCATGCGGCGGTGGATACGTGGCGTCATGCTCTTTTTGACTGTCATATGGCCCGATGTGTATGGGCTCTCGCTGATGAGGAAATAACGGAAACAATCATCTCTAACCGGACGGATGATGCTAAACTATGGATGTTTTGGTTAGTGGATACCATCCCCACGGCGGATCTGGCGCGGGTGCTTGTCACGATGTGGGCAATCTGGTGGGCGAGACGCCGAGCTATCCATGACGAGGAGTTCCAGAGCCCCCTCAGTACCCATGTTTTCATTACCAAGTTCATGGCGGAGCTTGATCAAATCCCTGAAAGGGGGGCGCGCACGAAGGATCTGCATGCGCAATCGAAGGACTTGCATGCAATATCCAGGGGCATGCATGCAACGCCCAGGGACCCGCATGTAATTACGGGCTCAAGACAGCCGATGCGGTCTGCATGGTTAGCGCCAGAACTGCACGACACCAAAATTAATGCTGACGGCGGCTTCTCCAAGATTGGCGACAAGGGTGCTTCGGCAGCAGTATGTCGAGACAAAAACGGGATCTATCTGGGGGCTTCAGCGATCATTGTCGAAGGCATCAAGGATCCGGTGATCCTCGAAGCACAAGCATGCAGCGAAGCGCTAGCACTCGCTGCAGACTTACAACTCCAGTCCATATGTGTGGCCACAGATTGCTGTGAAGTGGTAACAAGGATCCAGGATGACAACCCATGCAACTTCTTCCCAATTCTGCAAGATATCAAGCACCAGAGAAGAGATTTTAGGGAAGTAGAGTTTATCCATGAGAGTAGAAAACATAATGGAGAGGCTCATGCTTTAGCTAAGGCTGCAGCATCCCTCCCTCCTGGGCGCCATGTGTGGCTTACATCTAAACCTGGGCAAACGCCGGGCCGGGCCGGGTTTTGGGCCGGGCTTGTAAAAGCCCGAACTTCATTTCTTAAGCCCGAGCCCGGCCCGAAGCCCGAAATACTCCCTGATTTCAAGCCCGAGCCCGGCCCAAAATCAAGCCCGAAGCCCGAAAGCCCGGCCCGAACGCTGTTTTTTAGTACGTGTACGTGCAAGCCCGGCCCGAAGCCCGAAAGCCCGGCCCGAAAAATAGAAAAAGAGAAGCCCAAGCCCGGCCCGAACTACCTTTCGGGCTGCAAAACAAAGCCCGAGCCCGGCCCGAGTGTCAAGCCCGGCTCGGCCCGGCCCGGGTTTTTCGGGCCGGGCTCGGGCCGGGTCGTCGGGCCGGGCTGCCCATGCCCGGGTTTACTTACATCTATGCCCGATATTATCTGTATTCCGATGACTGTCCACGATTAATAAAGGATACAGATTATGCTAAAAAAATGCATACGAGCAGGCTAAATTTGCTACAAACGTACGCGTTCGTCCTGAGTCCTGACTAACCTACTTCTCACTTCTCGCAGGACCACCGAGCCGAAGCCGCCGCCGCCTGGCAGTTGCGCGCCTACACGGCACCGGCCGCCCCTCCGACGATCAGTTATTCAGCCTCGACCTATACAGTGCATGCCGGCCGGCCGGCCGCGTCGCCGTCCCTAAGGGAAAAAAGAAGCGCGCGACTCATGAAGCCCTAGGTTCAGTTCTGATCTATTGCTTTCTAATTTTCCTATTATTAGTGTATTCTGGTTGCATGTTTAAAAGGTAAAAACTGGTTGTTAGGTTGATTGAACCTAGCTTCATGTAACAATTTCGTATGAATTAAGTTTAAGCATGTGGCTGTTGTAGTAGAATAAAATCTATATGTGCCTTCATGTACGTCAATATATTTATTGTTTAACTATTTGACAATGCACTAGTGCAGAACCAGGCTTTAGTGCCGGTTCGTGACGGCCTTTAGTGCCGGTTGGCGAACCGGCACTAAAGAGTGGGGACTAAAGGTCCCCCTTTAGTACCGGTTCGTCACGAACAGGCGCTAAAGTACAAACACGTGGCACGAGCCAGGCCCGGGTGCGTGTAGGACATTAGTACCGGTTGGTAACACCAACCGGTACTAAATGTTTGGGTGTTTTTTTTAATTTTTGCTTTGATTTTGTGTTTTCAATTTGGTTTTATTTTCCATTTAATTCTTTTTTGTTTGCTGGTATTTCACGATACTACAAATTGTACACGTTATGCATATATATAAATATATTTTCTCGTACGTAGAACCGCATATATATATATATATAATATCATCGAATGTCTCACAGCCAACACCATTAACTATTCACACATACACGTGTATATACATATACAATTTCTCCTACATGTTGCCTTGGTGCCTTCAGAGCACGATGACAAGTGGTTCATGGGGCCGGTAGCGGGTAATAGTATTCTCCTTTCGGATCTATGACCTGGTCGAGCAAAAATCCGGCTATTTCCTCTTGAAGTGCTTGTATGTGGTCCGATGGTAGGAGCTTATCCCGCACCGATCTAAACTGTTAAGAAGGAGATCAATATGCATGTGTGTTAGTTGTGTGACTAGATATCGATAATGGTGTGAATAGTATTCTGACAAAAACGTACCCAGTCCTGTTTATCAGATCTGCTCCTTTCGCACGTCATCATGCGAATGTTCTCGCAAACGTAGTATGCACACAAATTATTCCTTGGCGCCTGCCTCAGGGCCTTTACGAGAATGGAATTGAATCAGATAATGATTAATCAATCATGATAATTAATTAATGATATTGAAACAAGAATTGAAGAGATGGTAGCTAGCTAGTACTACTTAATTACTTACCTTGGGTCGATGCCAAAACAACTTTTTTGGCCACGTGCCTGGAGTCACTTTGATGAACTTTGCCCATGCCCTGCCCGCCGGCAAAGAAAATTAATAAAGGGGTTATTAAATAGTTTATATCAGGAACTAATAGTTAATAATGATTGAAATTACCTGTTGACTATCCCCTTCACGATGGTGTAGTCTTTATCTTCTTTAGTTAGTGAGTCCAGTAATTCAACTTTTCATTAGTCAACTTTAATGTCTAACAAGACCCAATGCCAACTACCATAAACCGTATACACTTAATTAAGCGGGCATGTGCATAAAATTAATCAACTACCTAAACCGTATACACTTAATTATTAACATCTAGCTAGCTAGTAAGCAAAAACAGAATTTGTAGTACAAGACAGTGTGACTCACGGGAAGTTGTAAGGAAGTAGTATATCTTCATTGGTATTGAGGCGCTTCAAGAACTCTAGCATGCTTTTCTCTACATCAGCTTGACAATGTTCAATCTGCCATATGTCCTCATTAATGGTATTTGGGTCAATGAACCCAACGCCATAGCGTCCAGATTTTTTATTTCATACATCTTCATCCTGCATATAATACCACAGAAAAAGAATATAGTTAGGATAATTACATGTAATGATTGATCAAAATTATCACTACATGACTAGTATGAGACTTAAATTACAGAAAGAAATCACTTACAGACAATAGCAACTGACGATAGACTTGTCGAGTGCGTCTTGATTAAATAACTGAAATAGTTCTGGATACTCAATGGCCAGAGCTTTCTCATGGTAATAATGCTCATGCTTGACATTCACCATGAGGGACTCTTGATTGGAAATCTTGGTAATGTTCATGTACCATTGATGCAATTGATACATTCTCGTTGGGAGGTCCTTGACCTTGTCTGGATGGACCAAAGGTTTGCCCTGGACATATTGCCATGCTATTTCCGATTCTTTAAGCGCAGGCATGGGCTCGATTTTGAGGAGTTGTCCAACAGAGATATTGAGCATTTGAGCCTGCATTATATGATCCTCTGTTATTACCACATCGCCATGCTGGGGAACGCTAACGGTTTGCCCACAATAATATTTGGCGCGCGTACTACTCCTCTCATGTGTTGTTGGCACAACAAGCGGGGGGATCGCTTGCGCCGCCTGTTCTCCCAACTGGGGAACGGTTTTCCCGCATTTTTTGCCAGCTGCTTGTTGGCTCGAGCTTGAGCTTGCTTCCTTCTGTAGTCGTGCTCGATGTGCCTTCCTGATTTGGCGCTCATAGTCCGAGTCAACAGGCTTGGGAGCTGGTTCTCTAGCCATACGAATGAAGTGGTCAATTACTTTCTCAGGCACTTTCTCCTTTGGCGGCGGTGCCGGTTTCGGTCCAAAATGGGCGTCCACTTGGGCTTGCACTATGGCTGTGTTTTGCTCCTTAGTCATGTCGTAAGGCCTCTGAGGAAGAGGAGCGAGGCTTGGACCATATTTATATCGCTTGCCTTCGCCTGTACTTCCTGAACTACCTCGACTCGTACCGCTACGCACCAAAGCTGCGGGATGTCTCTTCTGCGATTGCTGAGACGGCGGAGACGGCTGACATGGAGTTGGACCAGGAGAAGTGGCCTGACGATGTGTCGGACTTGAAGCAGGAGGTGTGGCCTGACACGATGCCGGACTTGAAACCGGAGAAGTGGCATGACGTTGTGCCAGGCTTGAAACCGGAGGATTCAGCTCACGCGTTCGGGGACTTGGAGGAGGTGGTCGACTTCGAGGAGGAGGAGTCTCACGCGTTCGTGGACTTGGAGGAGCGGGAGTCTGCTGACTCGGTGGCGGACTTCGAGGAGTCGGCAGATGACACGGTGTCGGTGGACTTCGAAAGATGATGCAATCCTTTCTCCATAGGATGATACAATATATGGCCTCTCCCAGTGTGCACTCGTCTTCACCTCCAGGAATGTCAAGCGTTAGCCCCGAATATGGGTCCACCACTTCATCAACCATGACACGAGCATAGCCCTCTGGAATCGGGATGCAATGGTAGGTTGCTTCGGGGGTAACTGGAAAAGCAACGCCGTCCGCCACCTTCATGGATATGTTCTTCATTTTGGAGTGTAGCTCGCAGTTAGTGTTCTCTATGATGTCATCCACAGGGTATTTATCCAGCAGTGTGTCGCTCGGGGAAGAACCAACGCTACTTCTCGGCATGGATGGGACGGTGCTATCCAATGTTGGACGATCATCCGCTTGCTGTTGCCGCTGCTGAGACCCCCTTTCCTGGCTAAGTGAGTCGATCTGCTGTTGCTGCTGCGGGAATTTGAGTGTCAGGTCCGCGTGCCTTGCTTCTAGGCCTTGAAGGCGTTCTGCGTCCCGCTTCCTCTGCTCCTCCTCCATCTTCCTTTTCTTCTCCTCCTCCATCTTCCTTCTTGCACGGCTCCTCTAGTCCTCGTTCCATTCTGAAAAGCCCTCATACCAGGGAATAACGCCCATGCCTCGTGTTCTTCCCGGGTGTTCAGGATTTCCCAGGGCCCTCATAAGCTCGTCGTTCCCTCTGTTGGGCGTGAACACCCCCCTTCGAGCTTCATCTATTGCGTCAATTATCTTTTGTTCGGCTCCTTTTAGACTTGCCTTCCGCGAAACTTCGCCTGTCTTCGGGTCCAACGCTCCCCCATGCGCATAGAACCAAGTTCTGCACCTGGGGGGCCAGTGCCGGGTAACCGGAGTGACCCCTGCATCCTCCATCTCTTGCTCATACTTATCCCACTTAGGCAATCCCACCGCGTAGCCACCTGGACCCAGCCTATGGAACTGCGTCTTTCTTGCGGCATTTGCCTTGTTTTTCATCGACCGTTCCTTAGATATTTCTGAATCCTTGAAGGTCACGAAATCGTCCCAGTGCTCTCTTTGCTTCTCTAGTGTTCCCGTGAATTCTAGAGTCTTCCTTTCATTAGCGAGGTAGTTGGCCCATACAGTTTTCTTGTGGGTGTTGAATGTAATTGCCATCTTCTTAAGAGCAGCGGCCTTGACTTTCTCCACATCTGCTTCAGTGAAATGATCTGGTAGGGTGAAATGTTCCATCAGAGATTTCACAAGGTCTTTTTTGGCTCTTTTGTCGACCCAAGTAACACCTGGACGTTTAGTCTTTGGCTCTTTCCATTCTTGAATGGAGATCGGGAGTTTGTCCTTCACAAGAACTCCGCACTGACGAGTCCACTTGTTCGCAATGTTCTTAGGCGTGAGGGGTTCGCCACTAGGTTTGATGGATTCGATGTGGTACTTTACACCATCCTTCAACAATCTGCCCGGGCCTCGCTTTGTCTTGCTGTCTGTAGAAGCAGATTTGCTCAATCCGGAGGGCTGAAAGAAGAAAGATCGATTCGTTAATATATCTTCAATAAAAAAACATGTGATGATCACCATGATGCATGCTTATATAAATATACCTCGCCGGTAGTCTTTGTTATTTGAAGATCAGCATTGTCTGTGTCATCACAAACATTGTCTGTGTCATAATCATAATCATAGTTCATGACTTCATCAGCCCGGTCGTCGAGATCGCATATCTTTTCATCACCCTCTCCGGTATTGTTAAGATATTGGGAGCCGTCATCTGCTTCATTCAGATCATCTAGCATGTGAGGGCTGCGTATGATGTCGAACAATTACTCTTCTCTCTCTCTGCCTGTATTGTCCGCCATAGCTTTTACTTTACTAATAATTCAGAAGAAATATAAAACAATTTAGTATTCAAATTACAATGCATGGATGCAATTAATCAATAAGAAAAATCTGAATCTCGAATACATCCTCTCGAATATATAATCTCGAATACATCATCGTCTTAATATATATAATCTCGAATACATCGTCTCAAATACTATATATCGAATACATCACTGGCTAGGTACCTAATAAAGATCGAGTACTACAGAAGAATCTAGGGCGCCACTCGCGGTTCCTGGGGCGCGGGCGGTGCACACCCAAAGAGAAGGAACCATCACAGGATCATATCTCCGGTCATCTACCGAAAGAACCCGCCAAGTAGTGGAGAACCTGACGTCATCCATAGCAGCCATGTAGCGATGGACGTGCTCATCTTCCTCCCTGACACGGTGACGCACCACCTCCGGCGGGGCCGGCTGCCTCTGCACCGAATGTGGCCCACGCGAACGCCACCAAAGAAGATCAGGGTCGACGACGGGACCTGAGGTCGGGTTCCTCGCCAAGCGGCGCGCCCCTCCAGGTAGCACCTCCCAGTGCCAGCCCGGCGGAGCCCAGTCCCGGACATGGGTTGAAAGAACGAGGATGTCGCCTAGAGGGGGGGTGAATAGGCGCTTTAAAATAATTACAGTTTAGGCTTGAACAAATGCGGAATAAACCTAGCGGTTAATTTGTCAAGCACAAAACCTACAACAACTAGGCTCACCTATGTGCACCAACAACTTATGCTAAGCAAGATAAGCAACTATGTGATAACAAGATATATGACAAAGAACAATATGGCTATCACAAAGTAAAGTGCATAAGTAAAGGGGCTCGGGTAAGAGATAACCGAGGCACGCGGAGACGATGATGTATCCCGAAGTTCACACCCTTGCGGATGCTAATCTCCGTTTGGAGCAGTGTGGAGGCACAATGCTCCCCAAGAAGCCACTAGGGCCACCGTAATCTCCTCACACGCTCGCACAATGCAAGATGTCGTGATTCCACTAAGGGACCCTTGAGGGCGGTCACCGAACCCGTACAAATGGCGACCCTTGGGGGCGGTCACCGAACCCGTACACTTTGGCAACCCTTGGGGGCGGTCACCGGTACCTGTCAAATTGCTCGGGGCGATCTCCACAACCTAATTAGACACCCCAACGCTTGCCCGGAGCTTTACACCACAATGATTGAGCTCCGAACATCACCAACCGTCTAGGGCACCAAGGCACCCAAGAGGAACAAGCTCTAGGGTGCCCAAACACCCAAGAGTAATAAGCTTCTCAAACTTCACTTCCACGTATCACCGTGGAGAACTCAAACCGATGCACCAAATGCAATGGCAAGGGCACACGGAGTGCCCAAGTCCTTCTCTCCCAAATCCCACCAAAGCAACTAATGCTAGGGAGGAAAATGAGAGGAAGAGCGAAAGAAGAACACGAAGAACTCCAAGATCTAGATCCAAGGGGTTCCCCTCACTTAGAGGAGAAAGTGATTGGTGGAAACGTGGATCTAGATCTCCTCTCTCTTTTCCCTCAAGAACTAGCAAGAATCCATGGAGGGATTGAGAGTTAGCAAGCTCGAAGAAGGTCAACAACGGGGGAAGAACACGAGCTCAAAGGATTAGGTTCATTGGGGAAGAAGACCCCCTTTTATAGGACCTCCCGAATCCAACCGTTATGTGCTCAGGTCGTGCACAAGCGGTACTACCGCTTGGAGGAGCGGTACTACCGCTTAGCACGGTCAAAACAGCCCAAACGAGAGAGAAAACACGAGATTTTGGTCCGGGCGGTACTACCGCTTAGGAGCCACGGTAGTACTGCTCTGGAGCGGTACTACCGCTCAGGAGCAGCGGTAGTACCGCTCTGGAGCGGTAGTAAAAAATTACATCCGCTCTAGTCGCGGTAGTACCGCTGCAGCCTTTACCAAAACAGCCACAACTTTTGCAAACGGACTCTAAATTCAACGAAACCAAGTTTGTTGGAAAGCTAGCGACATGGGCTAACAGAATATTGATAGAAATATCAAGAATAAGCAAATGAGAAAAGTCCCATAAGAAAATGGTGATAACCCTTCATTGGATAAGACCGGTAAAACCTCCAACACCGAAAACATCATAGAAGACGCATGCGAACTCCGTTCGATGAACTCAAGCTTGTCATCAAGATGACCATAAGCTCTAAGACTCACAAAGATAACCAAACAAGAACCAAGAAACATGATGCAAGGATGCAATGGTTTGAGCTCTTTACTAACGATACGATCAAGCTACCAACTTGAGAGCCCCCCTTGATAGTACGGCAAACGATCCTATAACTCGGTCTCCCAACTACCACCACAAGACCGGTAAAATAGAAAACCTATCAAGGGAAAACCTTTGCCTTGCACATGGTCCACTTGTGCTAGATGAAGACGATATTGACTCCCTCAAGTTGGACCACCTTTCTTGATTGTGTTGGCTCGATGAAGACTAGATGATTGCTCCCCCATAGTTCACTATGGGTGAGCCACTCTTCGGCACATCTTCACAAGTCCATTGACACCACAATGGATGGCAAGATTCAAGCACTTGATCTCTTCGTGATGCTCCACTTGAACTTGCACACGGCAATCTTGATGACGATCACCACTTGATGTCATCCTTTCCATGGGTTGTATGATCTCTTCCTCTTGACACAAGCCCATTGATACGTACCTAACCCCACATACAACTCTCACATAGACCATGGGTTAGTACATAAAGTGTAATGGACAATGCTTACCATACCATGGGATCACTTGATCCCTCTCGGTACATCTTCTATGCTTTGTGAGTTGATCAACTTGATTCACTCTTGACTTAGTCTTGATCAACCTTGAATCTTTGCAACTCTCTTCATTTGGATGATGTCTTGAAGGTAAACATGAATGATCACACAACCTTCTTCTTCAAGACATGCTTGCAATAAGCTCAACACTCGCATGACCAATCTTTGGATAATTCCTTAATAGCACCTTGGTCAACTCAAAAACTCCTTGAAACCAACACATGGACTTCAAGAAAAGCCTATGGACAAATCCTTCAAATACAACTCAAGACAACCATTAGTCCATAGAGATTGTCATCAATTACCAAAACCAAACATGGGCACCGCATGTTCTTTCAATCTCCCCCATTTTGGTAATTGATGACAATCACTTTCAAGAGAGTTTATATAAGGAATTATGCATCACCATGCAATGCAACAACTAATAGTGCATGCGAATGAGATGCAAATGCTAAGGAACAAAAACAAAGCAAGAAGAGATAACTCTCTAAACTTCTCCACAAAACTCTCTGAAACTTCTCCCCCATTGGCATCGATTGCCAAAATGGGCGAAAATCTTAGAAGGCCAATATAAATTGTGGTCCTCCATAAATTGTGTATTTCTCAACAAGAGAGTGGAATGCAATACACATACCCAACTGCCAATACTTGGAGGAAGACAAACTATATTGATGCCCAAAGATTGCAACAAAAAGATATGCCACAAAGACATAACAAAGAGAGACACAAGCAATCAGAAGATACCAATTGAAGCAAGCAATCAACGGATATCAATTGAACCAACTAGACCAATGATCCTACATGCCACAAGAATAAAGATATTATGAAAAGCGCAAAGGAGTGTTCTAAAGAAACTAGAGAAGCTCCCCATGATTTGTGCACACATAAGAATTTTTGTATTTGAATACAAAGTGCACAAAATAGGATCATAGCTCCCCCAAAATCAATAGAAACTCACATCCAGTGCAAGTGAGCATATAGGAAACAAAGCCTAGCACTTGCAACAAGCACATGGTTGAGCAACATGTAAAAGAGGCAACTTAAGAATAGGCTCAACCAAAATAATGTGTGTGAGTCATGGCGAAGCACTTGAGAAGACTAAGATTAGGATGAGCATTAAGCATCAACATAGTCTTGAAAGAATGAGGCACACGGTGCAAGGCCTATCATTCCCACACACAACTGGCAAATGGGTTCACAAGCTTACTAATAAGCAAAAGAGAACCTATGCTTGTGACAACCCGTGGTGAAGATAGACGAGGGGAGGCTCACCAAGACGAGGGATACCAATTAAGATGGCAAAAACCTCGTAAAGATAAGCAAGAGGAAAATAATCTTCACCACACAAGAGTGCAACAAGATGCAACGATAGAGGACACGCACTCAAGGCAAAAGCTTTCACGGAGCCACCAAAGAAATAACATAAGAAAGACAAGGTGGACGTGAAAGAAAAGATATCAACTAGAGATGTAATTTCTCTCAAGTGTATAAGGTTCTATGTAGACGAAATCATGATGATATATATATCTACAAAGAAGGATGTACACCCGAAATAGTTACAACACGAAGGAACAAGATATCCACAAGGAAGTCATAAATATACCAATAAGATATTTGCTTGAAAGCATAGCACTTGGATAGATATGGTCTTATTGTATATAAATGAAGTCCAAACACACATCCATCAAAGGCATCACAACTAGCAACAAGAGATCATCGTTGGGATGCTTTGAGAAAGGAAACAAGTATCACAAGATATGAAATGAATATCATGCCAAGATGCAACCTACACAAGGTTGAATGCAAGAGGAGAAAGCATAATAGATACTTGTTACCGAGATATCATTGGAAGGATGTAGTAGATACCAATTGAAGGTAGATAGTAGTTCATTGATCATCCTTGCTTGACTCCAATATGCACATGGTGACAACACCTTCCTTGTGAGTGAGCCGAGCATCCAATGCATCTCCAAATGTTCCTAGAAGAACAACACAAACTAAATGGTACCCAAACTCATCGGGACCAAATAGTTAGAAACACCAATACATAGGACAAACCCCACATAAATATGTGCATATAGATATGAAAATGAATTTCATGCACATCTCATCCAAATTGAGACTAGGTGGAGTTTCCCCTATATATTAAGTCAAAGAAAGAAAGCATGCCAAATGAAATACATGAAGTAAACATGCATGCTCAAGACTTTCAAAACCCGAAACCAAAAACAAAGAAATGCCAAGTGAAAAGGATACCAAATGGAGAAATCATCACTTGGAAGATATCATTAAAGATACATCAAGGAATGAGATATCCATTGATACACACTAAACTAAAGATGTCAAACTCCCAAAGAGAGGATGGTTCCAAACAAACCAGGCTCTCAACAAAGTTTCATGATGGCACAAAGTACCAAAAAGAAATGGCTTGCCTTCCACCAAAACACACTTGATAAGGATCACAAGAAGAGTGTTCTAAAGAAAATAGGATAGCTCCCCCACGAGTTGTGCATTATATAGGATTTGCATTTGAATACAAAATGCACAAGGTGGGATCACTACTTTCACTATATCTAGAAAACACTAGACAAGAACAAGAAATAAACAAGATCCACAAGTGGTAGGGAAGACACCGGGAGTTGACACAAACCTTGGCAAGAGAAAAGGCAAATAAAAACAAAAGCCAAAGTAAAGATGATCAACAAATTCTACCACACATAAGTGACTACCAATTGTCAAAAGGCAAGAAGTATTTGGAAATAATTCCCGGTGGTAGATAACAAGAACATCCAACATCATCTTCACAACAAACACAAGCAAATTGCAACTTGTAGAGCTAACATGCCACCTAGGAACAAGATAATCTACAATATCAATTCTAGGTGACAATATCTCAATGTACACATTTTCTAGGCTTGTAATATGCACTTAGCATATTACTCCCCCATAATGTGATACCAATAAGAACTTAACAAGAGGCAATAAGAGGAACAAACAAGAGATAATTAATGGACTATTTAGAATTTGAATTTCTCATGAGAGATATACCACCTAGCGACTAGATAAACTTGTAATATCAATCCTAGATGGTATTCCTCATGTACACACATTTATAGGATTGTGAGGTGCACAAAGCACATCACTCCCCCAAAATGGGATGTTCCATTAATCTCTCACACGAGCCAACTAGGATACAAACAAGAAGCATAAAGGCTCAACGCACGACACACACGTACATGGTGTGCAAACCAACACACACATACTTGATTGCTCAAGATAAGCAAGTTGGAATCACAACATATACAAACACATGCAAGGAACAAAACCAAAACATGCAAGGGGTCAAGTAACTTTCAATGTAAGCAATTTTAAGTACAAGTTACCGCAAGGAGGCACATTGGATATAAGATATAAACTTGATGATTCAATTGACTTGGCTTGAGACAATAAGAGTGATGAAGTCCCCTTAATTCTTCATAATGTAGCCAAGTCTCCAATGCCCTCCAACAACACCTATTGATCAAGTTTGAGCTTGTTGGTCCCCAACCAAGTTGGGTCCTAAGAGGTTAGTCACAATAGGTTTGGCTACCCAAATGGTTCTTTGCTTGACACCACTTTGAGTACCAACAAACATGGCAAACACATTGCCAACCTTATCCTTACCAAGAGAATAGATATCATCAATAATAATTGGGTTGGATAAGTTACCACTAGTGCATGAAGAAGCGACGTGACCTTTCTCATGACATAAGTAGCAATGTCTACTCTTCACTTTCTTCTCACTTGATTTCTCAATTTGAGAAGCATTAGCTTGAGTCTTCTTGGGAAGAGACCTTTCTTCAACTTGATGTTGAGCATGAGATTGAACTGTGCCCTCTTCCCTTGTTGCCTGACACTAATGGCCTTCTTCTTCAATGGGCAAGATCTAACATGATGCCCTTCGACTTTGCACTTGAAGCAAACAATCTTGGCCGAATTCTTGACTTGTTCTTGGCCCTTCTTCTTGTTCAACTTGGACTTCTTCTTCTTCTTGGAGTTGAATCCAAGTACACCTTTGTCATTGGGGGATTTTTGCACACTCAAGATATTGTTGAGTGTGGCCTTCCCTTCATGACACTTTTCCAAGTCTTTCTTGAAAGAAGTGACTTGGGCCTTGAGCTCTTTGATTTACTCTACATGGTTAGTCTCAACACAAGTACTAGAGGAAGTATAAGCTTCATCGTTAGAGCAACAAGGCAAGGAAAGCAATTCATCACAAGATGTACCAACATTGTGAGTAGATGAATTACAAGGACTAGCACATGGCAATATACTATTTTGACTAGAAGTAGTGCTAGTATCCACATGAGGCTCACTAGATGTTACCTTAGCAATCATGGCCTCATGAGCTATCTTTAGCACACTATGTGATACTAGAAGATCATCATGAGAGCTTGAGAGATTTTCATGACTTTCTTCCAATTTCCCATAATTGCAAGATAGCACCTCAAGTTGAGCCCGTAGCTCAACATTCTCCTTCAAAATGGATGCTTCACAAGTAATAGAATTAGTAGCACAAGCATCATCATTAACAACAAGAGGAGAAGGCAACTTGGCAAGCTCTTTTAAATAAGAAGCTTCAAGTTGGGCATGAGACTCGGTGAGTTTGATGAGCTCACCCTTGATGACCCTTGAGCCATTTTCGAGGTGCTCAAAATCCTCAAGGAGTCTAGCATGAGAAACTTCAAGCTTAGCATTCTAGTTTTGAAATCGTTGGCCACCTCAAGAGCTCTATCATGAGATTCCCTCACTCTAGATAATTCTAGAGCAAAAGTCTCCTCAAGAGATTCGGAGGTGGTTTGTTCATGTTCAAGAGCTTGAGATAACTCTGCGATCTCATTTGCGTAATCACGCCCATGAGCTTCCATTTTCTCAATGGTGACCTCATGCTCCTCGAGATGAGATTCCAACTCCTCAATATATTCTTGCCCTCAATGGCAATGGACATAATTTCTATGAAGTTGGAACGAGCAATTTTATTTTTATGAAGAGCTTTAAAAATCATCTCCCCCTTAGTTTTTAAGGAGGCAACATTATCATTCTCTTCATCATTAACCTCAACATCATTAGCATCGACATCATCATCAAGAGACATATTGGGGTACGAAGTAGGAGATACCTTTGACGCCTTAGCCGTAAGGCAAAAAGCAATAGATGATGATGTAGGATCCCTTGAGGCACCATTAAACACCACATCTTGTTCCATGGAGTGTTCAGTTTCCTCTACATTGTTAGCACAACAATTCGAGGAAATAGATGCATTTTTATCATGGCAACAAGACATAGCAAGCATATCATCATGAGATTTAGTCAAGCAATTTCTACATGATATGCAAGGACTATCAACACAAGCATGTGAAACATTTGGAGTGCTCGAAGTGTTAAATACCAAAGAAGGAGCGTTGCAATAATATAGTGATGAAGGATCATCCACAATAAGCATACTATCACCATTGCAATGACCAACACTACTCACCATATCATTACCTTCTGGCAAACCACATGTAGGTGAAGTAGAAGAAGTTGAGAAGACTATACGACCGGAGGTGGAGGGGGAACAATCATCCCCACAAATATTGGACACACCATATTTATCTTGAAGCTTTGTCCACAACTCATGAGCATCCCGGAACGGCATGAGTTGAAAAATAACTACATTGCTCAAAGCATCAAAAAGCACATTAGAAGCTTGAGCATTGAGATAAGAGTTTTTCTCATCCTCTAAAGATAATCTTTGGGGATCCTTTGGAGGAGAAAAACCCATATCTACAATTCGCTCTAAATTTGGGTGCATGACCCTAAAGAGATTAAGCATGTGAATTACCCAAACATCAAAATTTGTGCCTTCGAAACTAAGAGTGTCAGAGAATCCTAATCCCCTAGTCGACATCTTTACTCTCTAGGCGGTTAAGCCTAACAAAGAGAGACGTGGCTCTGATACCAATTGAAAGAACGAGGATGTCGCCTAGAGGGGGGGTGAATAGGCGCTTTAAAATAATTACGGTTTAGGCTTGAACAAATGCGGAATAAACCTAGCGGTTAATTTGTCAAGCACAAAACCTACAACAACTAGGCTCACCTATGTGCACCAACAACTTATGCTAAACAAGATAAGCAACTATGTGATAGCAAGATATATGACAAAGAACAATATGGCTATCACAAAGTAAAGTGCATAAGTAAAGGGGCTCGGGTAAGAGATAACCGAGGCACGCGGAGATGACGATGTATCCCGAAGTTCACACCCTTGCGGATGCTAATCTCCGTTTGGAGCGGTGTGGAGGCACAATGCTCCCCAAGAAGCCACTAGGGACACCGTAATCTCCTCACGCCCTCGCACAATGCAAGATGCCGTGATTCCACTAAGGGACCCTTGAGGGCGGTCACCGAACCCGTACAAATGGCGACCCTTGGGGGCGGTCACCAGACCCGTACACTTTGGCAACCCTTGGGGGCGGTCACCGGTACCCGTCAAATTGCTCGGGGCGATCTCCACAACCTAATTAGAGACCCAACGCTTGCCCGGAGCTTTACACCACAATGATTGAGCTCCGAACACCACCAACCGTCTAGGGCACCAAGGCACCCAAGAGGAACAAGCTCTAGGGTGCCCAAACACCCAAGAGTAATAAGCTTCTCAAACTTCACTTCCACGTATCACCATGGAGAACTCAAACCGATGCACCAAATGCAATGGCAAGGGCACACGGAGTGCCCAAGTCCTTCTCTCCCAAATCCCACCAAAGCAACTAATGCTAGGGAGGAAAATGAGAGGAAGAGCGAAAGAAGAACACGAAGAACTCCAAGATCTAGATCCAAGGGGTTCCCCTCACTTAGAGGAGAAAGTGATTGGTGGAAACGTGGATCTAGATCTCCTCTCTCTTTTCCCTCAAGAACTAGCAAGAATCCATGGAGGGATTGAGAGTTAGCAAGCTCGAAGAAGGTCAACAATGGGGGAAGAACACGAGCTCAAAGGATTAGGTTCATTGGGGAAGAAAACCCCCTTTTATAGGACCTCCCGAATCCAACCGTTATGTGCTTAGGTCGTGCACAAGCGGTACTACCGCTTAGAGGAGCGGTACTACCGCTTAGCACGGTCAAAACAGCCCAAACGAGAGAGAAAACACGAGATTTTGGTCCGGGGCGGTACTACCGCTTAGGAGCCACGGTAGTACTGCTCTGGAGCGGTACTACCGCTCAGGAGCAGCGGTAGTACCACTCTGGAGCGGTAGTAAAAAATTACATCCGCTCTAGTCGCGGTAGTACCGCTGCAGCCTTTACTAAAACAGCCACAACTTTTGCAAACGGACTCTGAATTCAACGAAACCAAGTTTGTTGGAAAGCTAGCGACATGGGCTAACAGAATATTGATAGAAATATCAAGAATAAGCAAATGAGAAAAGTCCCATAAGAAAATGGTGAGAACCCTTCATCAGATAAGACCGGTAAAACCTCCAACATCGAAAACATCATAGAAGATGCATGCAAACTCCGTTCGATGAACTCAAGCTTGTCATCAAGATGACCGTAAGCTCTAAGACTCACAAAGATAACCAAACAAGAACCAAGAAACATGATGCAAGGATGCAATGGTTTGAGCTCTCTACTAACGATACGATCAAGCTACCAACTTGAGAGCCCCCCTTGATAGTACGGCGAACGATCCTATAACTCGGTCTCCCAACTACCACCACAAGACCGGTAAAATAGAAAACCTATCAATGGAAAACCTTTTCCTTGCACATGGTCCACTTGAGCTAGATGAAGACGATATTGACTCCCTCAAGTTGGACCACCTTTCTTGATTGCGTTGGCTCGATGAAGACTAGATGATTGCTCCCCCATAGTTCACTATGGGTGAGCCACTCTTCGGCACATCTTCACAAGTCCATTGACACCACAATGGATGGCAAGATTCAAGCACTTGATCTCTTCGTGATGCTCCACTTGAACTTGCACACGGCAATCTTGATGACGATCACCACTTGATGTCATCCTTTCCATGGGTTGTATGATATCTTCCTCTTGACACAAGCCCATTGATACGTACCTAACCCCACATACAACTCTCACATAGACCATGGGTTAGTACATAAAGTGTAATGGACAATGCTTACCATACCATGGTATCACTTGATCCCTCTCAGTACATCTTCTATGCTTTGTGAGTTGATCAACTTGATTCACTCTTGACTTAGTCTTGATCAACCTTGAATCTTTGCAACTCTCTTCATTTGGATGATGTCTTGAAGGTAAACATGAATGATCACACAACCTTCTTCTTCAAGACATGCTTGCAATAAGCTCAACACTCGCATGACCAATCTTTGGATAATTCCTTAATAGCACCTTGGTCAACTCAAAAACTCCTTGAAACCAACACATGGACTTCAAGAAAAGCCTATGGACAAATCCTTCAAATACGACTCAAGAAAACCATTAGTCCATAGAGATTGTCATCAATTACCAAAACCAAACATGGGGGCACCGCATGTTCTTTCATGGGTCCCCTGAAGCAGGACGTCGTCGGGAACGGGTCGACGGCGAGGATGCGGGCCGGGCATATCGTCGAGAACAAATACTATATGCCCGCAAAAAGTAACATTTTTTAAATGATTGGATTGTGATAACTAAAATTCTATATATATGCAAATTCTAACAATTTGACATTAATCTAATTCATCTAACTAAAACTAATTCTAAAATTTCCTGATTATATAACTAACATTTCCATAACAATTCTAATATTTATATAACTAAAAAACAGAAAAATTGCTAACATTTCTATAAATATTTCTATAACTAAAAAACAGAAAACATTTATAACATTTCTATAAAACTAACATTTCTAATATTTATATAACTAAAAAACAGAATAATTTCTAACATTTCTATAACTAAAAAACAGAAAAATTTATAACAAACAAACTAATGTGTGTAGTGTGTGTGTGTGTGTGTGTGTAGTACTGTGTGTGTGTGGACATGGCGGCCGGGGCGAGCTCACCGGCGAGGCGACGACGGGGTGGAGACGAAGGGGCGGTGGGACGGGGCGGCGA
>NC_057803.1:741998985-742008989 GCF_018294505.1 Triticum aestivum
GCGTGGGGACGGGGACGGGGATGGCCGGGGCGGCGACGTCGACGGGGGCGGCGACGAGGGGCGGGGACGGCCGGGGTCGGCGACGAGGGGCGGGGGCGGCGACGATCGGGGCAGGGTGGCGCGACGGAGGGAGGATACAGAGGGAGGAACAGAGGGAAACTGAATTTTTTTCAAGTGTTGTATATATAGGATGGACCTTTAGTACCGGTTGGAGCCACCAACCGGTACTAAAGGTCTGTTTTGGCCAGGCCAAGCGGCGGGAAGCGCACCCCCTTTAGTACCGGGTGGTGGCACCAACCGGTACTAAAGGCCCCCCCTTTAGTACCGGTTGGAGCCACCACCCGATACTAAAAGGGGTGCGCTGGCTCCAGGCGGTGCACAAGTTTAGTCCCACCTCGCTAGCCGAGAGGCTACCGCATTGGTTTATAAGCTCCAGTGCGGTAGCTCTCTCGAGCTCCTCTCCTTGTCAGGCCTACTGGGCCTACCTGTCTTCTTCGCCCAGTGGGCCTACTGGGCCTTTGCGGGCCTGCATCCTGGCCCAACAAAAGCTTGTGTTCCTAGTCGTATGCAGGCCACTTTGGCCTAGTAGGTGGGCTTTTTTATTTTCTAAAATTTTTTCGCTTTATTTATTTTTGTTTTATTTATTTTTGAGTTGTTTTTTGCTGTATTTAGAGTTTCTTTGTGAATATTTTTGCTTTAGGTACAAAAAATTACAAACTTTCTGTTAGTGCCGGTAGTTTTCAAATTTGAATAGTTTAAATTTTGAATTATTTGAAATTTGTGTGAATCACTAGTTTGTGAATAACTTAACTTTGAAAAAAGTTTTTTCAGTGATTCTTTTTTCTTATGTTTAATATTAGTGTGTTTTATCACTATATTCAATTTGGTAATGCTTAGGTTATTTAAAAAATGAAATGCCTTTGTAACAGTTCAGTTTTCGTCGGAAACCTTGATACTTCAAAAGAGATTGTCCATTTTGTACACGAAGTGCATCTAGTTTTTGCCGTAACCCTCTCTACTTTCTTGCACATGCTATTTGTATGAAATTATGATACCATGCCAACTTTCAACCTTTTCTGAGTTCATTTGAAATGCTTTTCAATTTCAGGGTCATTTAGCTGGAAAAAATCAGTAAATGCATGAAAAGAATTTGTTTGCACATAAAATTTCTTCGCGTTTCAAATGCCAAAACGCATAACTACCCTAACTATTACAGACATTCCCTCCTGGGTGTGAAACACAGAAGAAAGTGATGATGGTGAAGCCGATCACATCCCAGGTCTTTGGGTGTGAAACTTTTTCTTCGCGTGTGTCCCTTTGCGCCGTAGCCATGGAAAATCTTCATCATTTATCTGGATGCTCGGGTCAATATTCACTGTGAATGGAGCAATTTCATCAAACTTTTCATAATCTTATGACATGTCTGTCTTGTCATCCACTCCCACGATGTTTCTTTTTCCTGAAAGAACTATGTGGCGCTTTGGCTCGTCGTATGATCCATTCGCTTCCTTATCTATTCTTTTTATCGGCCTGGTAGACATGTCTTTCACATAAAAAACCTGCGCCACATCATTGCCTAGGACGAATGGTTCGTCTGCATATGCAAGATTGTTGAGATCCACTGTTGTCATTCCGTACTGCGGGTCTTCCGTTACCCTGCCTCGTGTCATATTGACCCATTTGCACCGAAACAAAGGGACCTTCAAATCACCTGATCTATAGTTAAGTTCCCATATGTCCTCTATGTAACCATAATATGTTTCCTTTCCCGTGTTGGTTGTTGCATCAAAGCGGACACCACTGTTTTGGTTGGTGCTCTTCTTATCTTGGGCGATCGTGTAAAATGTATTCCCATTTATCTGGTACCCTTTGAAAGTCATTATATTCGAAGATGATAACTGGGACAGCGAGTACAGGTCATTTTGAATATCGCCATCACTCAGGGCACGTTTCTGCAACCAACCGGCGGAAGTCCTCGTTTGTTCGCGTCTAATCCAGTCGTCAGACTTCTCCGAGTGTTTGGACTGTAGAAAATTCTTGTGTTCCCCCATATACGGAGCCACCAAGGCGGAATTCTGTAGAACTCTATAGTGTGCTTCAGTAAGAGAATGCCCGTCCATACATATTATTTGATGTCCTCCTAGCGTGCCTTTTCCTTCTAGTCTGCCCTTATGCCGCGATTCAGGAACACCAATCGGCTTAAGGTCAGGAATGAAGTCAATACAAAACTCAATGACCTCCTCATTTTCATGGCCCTTCGAGATGCTTCCTTCTGGCCTAGCACAGTTATGAACATATTTCTTCAAGACTCCCATGAACCTTTCAAACGGGAACATATTGTGTAGAAATACAGGACCCAAAACGTTAATCTCTTAGCAAAGGTGAACTAGGACGTGCGTCATGATGTTGAAGAAGGATGGTGGGAACACCAACTCGAAACTAACAAGACATTGCACCAAATCATTTTGTAACCTTGGTATGATTTCTGGATCGATTACCTTCTGAGAGATTGCATTGAGGAATGCACATAGCTTCACAATGGCTAATCGAACGTTTTTCGGTAGAAGCCCCCTCAATGCAACTGGAAGGAGTTGCGTCATAATCACGTGGCAGTCATGAGACTTTAGGTTTTGAACTTTTTCTCTGCCATATTTATTATTCCCTTTATATTCGACGAGAAGCCAGACAGTACCTTCATGCTGAGCAGGCATTCGAAGAAGATTTCCTTCTCTTCTTTGGTAAGAGCGTAGCTGGCCTGACCCTGATGTATGCCGTCTTTTCCGTGCATACGTTGCTGGTCCTCCCGTGCCTCTGGTGTATCTTTTGTCTTCCCATACACGCCCAAAAAGCCAAGCAGGGTCACGCAAAGACTCTTCGTCACGTGCATCACGTCGATTGCGGAGCGGACCTCTAGGTCTTTCCAATATGGCAGGTCCCAAAATATAGATTTCTTCTTCCACATGGGTGCGCATCCGTCAGCGTCCTTCGGAACAGGTTTTCCGCCAGGACCCTTTCCAAAGATTACCTCCAAATCCTTGACCATATCATGTACATCAGCACCAGTACGGTGGCGAGGCTTCGTCCGGTGATCCGCCTCACCTTTGAAATGCTTGCCTTTCTTTCTTACGGGATGCCTTGTCGGAAGAAATCAACGATGTCCCAGGTACACATTCTTCCTACAACTATCCAAATATATACTGTCGGTATCATCCAAACAGTGCGTGCATCCGCGGTATCCCTTGTTTGTCTGTCCTGAAAGGTTACTTAGAGCAGGCCAATCATTGATGGTCACGAACAGCAACGACTTTAGGTCAAATTCTTCCTGTCCGTGCTCATCCCACGTACGTACACCTGTTCCATTCCACAGCTGTAATAGTTCTCCAACTAATGGCCTTAGGTACACATCAATGTCGTTGCCGGGTTGCTTAGGGCCTTGGATGAGCACTGGCATCATAATGAACTTCCGCTTCATGCACAACCAAGGAGGAAGGTTATACAAACATAAAGTCACAGGCCACGTGCTATGGTTGCTGCTCTGCTCCCCAAAAGGATTAATGCCATCTGCGCTTAGACCAAACCATACGTTCCTTGGGTCACTTGCAAACTCCTCCCAGTACTTTCTCTCGATTTTTCTCCACTGTGAACCGTCAGCGGGTACTCTCAACTTTCCGTATTTCTTACGGTCTTCTGCGTACCACCGCATCGCCTTCGCATGCTCTTTGTTTTGGAACAAACGTTTCAACCGTGGTATTATAGGAGCATACCACATCACCTTGGCAGGAATCTTCTTCCTGGGGCGCTCGCCCTCGACATCACCAGGGTCATCGCGACTGATCTTATAACGCAATGCATCGCATACCGGGCAAGCGTTCAAATCCTCGTACTCACCGCGGTAGAGGATGCAGTCATTAGGGCATGCATGTATCTTTTGCACCTCTAACCCTAGAGGGCAGACAGCCTTCTTTGCTTCATACGTACTCTCGGGCAATTCGTTGTCCTTTGGAAGCATATTCTTTATCATTACCAGCAACTTTCCAAATCCCTTGTCAGATACACCATTCTCTGTCTTCCATTGCAGCAATTCAAGTGTGGTGCCCAACTTTTTTTTGTCAGCTTCGCAATTCGGGTACAACAATTTCTTGTGATCCTCTAACATGCACTGCAACTTCGTCCTCTCCAGATCACTTGCGCAGTTTCTCTTTGCATCGGCAATGGCCCGACCTAGATCATCAGCGAGCTCATCTGATGCCTCTTCTTCAGCTTCTTCCCGCATTGCCGGCTCAGCTTCTTCCCCCATTGTTGTATCATCGTATTCAGGGAACCCATGGCCAGGATAGCCGTTGTCGTCCTCTTCTTGTTCATTGTCTTCTATCATAACCCCTATTTCTCCGTGCTTGGTCCAAACATTATAGTGGGGCATGAAACCGGACTTAAATAGGTGGACGTGAATGGTTTTTTCTGTAGAGTAACTGTGACCATTCTTACAGCCAGCACATGGACAAGGCATAAAACCATCCGCCCGCTTGTTTGCCTCAGCGGCCCGCAGAAAAGTATGCACGCCATTAATGAACTCGGGAGAGCATCGGTCATCATACATCCGTTGTCGGCTCATCTTCATTACACAACACCAAATAGACCAAATTAATACAAGTTCATACATAAATTTCATACATAAAGTTCATATACAACACTTAATTAAATGCAACATACAAATAACTCTCTAGCTAAAGAACTTAAATGTAACAACAAATGCGATGAAGATCGCAACTAAGGTAACAATTGATCCAACAGCATAATGATACCAAGCCACACTATCAATGGCATATTTTCTAATCTTTCTAATCTTCAACCTCATTTTCTCCATCTTGATCTTGTGATCATCGACGACATCGGCAACATGCAACTCCAATTACATCTTCTCCCCCTCAATTCTTTTCAATTTTTCTTTCAAATACTCGTTTTCTCTTTCAACTAAATTTAACCTCTCGACAATAGGGTCGGTTGGAATTTCCGGTTCACATACCTCCTAGATAAAAATATCTATGTCAACTTGATGGGCATAATTTGTCATAAACACGAAATGCAACAACTAGTTTTAAAAGAGAATATACCACATCCGAATCATAACAAGGACGAGGGCCGACGGGGACGGATATCAAAACCATGGCACTATGTATAACAAACAACGTACGGGTAAGATAATTATACGAGTAACTATATATCCAAATCACATAAACATTAATTTGGTAATGTAAAACATTCATGAACAAGAGCCTCACCAGAAGGTGGTGCCGGCGACAGGACGGTGCGGGCGATCGACGGTGGTTACGACGGAGATTTAGAAGGCACTAAGTAAACCACACCTACATATGCAAACTAAGTGTTAATTTTTGACCTCAAATTGCATATAAATCAAATACTAGCAAATATAATTATTCGTCCCAAATTAATCACTATACAAAGCATTGCAAGAGCTAATCTAGCAATGAGAGTTGAAAGGACAAAGTTGCTAACCTTTGTGATCATTTGAATGGATAGGGGCCTTCAAATCTTGACAAATTTTGGGCAAAATTTGTGGGGAGCTCGATGAGAGAGGGGGAAGAACAGAGGAAGTGAGGGAAAAGGGGAAGAACAGAGTGGCTCGGGGGGACGAAGGGTTTATGTACGTCGACCTTTAGTACCGGTTCGTGCCACGAACCGGTACTAAAGTTGCTGGACGGGCCCCAGACTGACAACACCCTACCACCACCCTCTTTAGTACCGGTTCGTGGCACGAACCTGTACTATGGGTTCGCCACGAACCGGTACTAATGAGAACGGCCGGCTAGCCGTTGGAAACGGCACTAATGGACACATTAGTGCCGGCTCAAAACCAAACCGGCACTAATGTGTCTCATATTAGGTCCTTTTTCTACTAGTGATGATAGGAAAGCTAATGGAGAGATTTTTTGCAAAATCCAATATGCTTGAAATAGTCCATCTAAACAAGCTTACTCGGTAATGTGCTAAAGCTTATATTTTTATCTATCAATGCTTACATTCTTTCTGTATTTAAAAATGATTTTTTTTTGCTGGAGCTTGAAGGCTCGAAATCGCTTTAAAGGAACGACATATTCTTATTTCGCAAGTTTTTCTGTCTTAAGTGGTTAGTTTAATTTTACTAGCAAAAATGCCCAACGGGAGATTTTTTTTGCATTTTCCTTAATTGTATCATTAATTATCTCTGAAAAGCAATACCTTTGGAACAGATGCAAACCTACTAAAACTGAAATTTTACATTACAAAATAAGATCCATGCTACTTTTATCACACTCAATGTGAGGAAGGAGTTTCCTGTAACACAACTTCTTTTGCTGGTAAAAAAAGAAGCATAAGCATGGATAGACAAAATAATACCTTTTTTGAACTAATTATAATTTAGCAACTTAAATCTGTTTGATTATATTTTTTTCTCCATTCAGTTCTACAGGGAACCATGAAGCGAATCACAAGTATACGCAGATTCGACATCTCAAATCAATTTAGAAAAATTACTCTATCAGAACCGCTGAAGAACACGGTAGATGCACATCTCCTTCGGATATGCATCCTAAATCCTCTCTTTTTCTAAAATATCATAAATCCTAATAGGTTTTAGGAATATCAAAATTACGAAACCAGGGAATGGTATTTTGTGGATTCCTACACCATTTTAATAATTTAAGATCACGTATGTTTCAGATTTAATACGAATATGCCGCACCTATCCTATCACAATATAAGAAGCAGAAATAAAAAAACAACCCTTAGGGAACACCTAGAACTATATTCATTTAGTACAAAAAATACTAAAGGAGACAAATTTATTACACCATATATCATAAAAAGGCAAGCACACTACCTTAAGTTAATTCAGAACCTCATCAAGTTGCTACATTTAAGTGAAGCACATATGTATGATATGTTTTTATGCGAGAGGGTTTCTTCTTATTAACTGAATATTACGTGGTGCAGCCAAAAGAAAAGAAAGAAAAAACAAAAGGGAGCAGGGTTCGAACCTTGGTCTACCCGAGGCAAGACGCAAGCTCGAACCACCCAGGTAGTCACGTATATTTAATATATCCATGAGCGTTGCTTTATATTAACCAGACGCGACGCGGATGCAGCCACAGCGAATCGTTTTTTCTAACTTACCGGTGGCGTAGTGGGTAATTAATGCGAACTTCGGGGGCAATTTTTTTGATGGACGACCAGAAGCGATTGGTAGTTTATTAATATATATATAGGTAAAGATTTTGGCAATGAAACTTGTCATAGTTACATGTGTGATGATATTATCTTATAAGAAAGTATACGATTTTGCTTCTGACACATTATATGTATGCTTGTGAGGTTGGTTTTTTAAATGATCTACCTATTAGTTCGTATACATGTTTCTGAAAAAAAAATCATATACCTCGTTGCCCCCTCTCGGTCTTTATCCTGGCTCCGCCCCTGCCTCTTCCAACGCCGCTGCGCCGTCAGACTCCGCCCGCTGGCACCTCGGCTGCCGCGCCTCTGGCGTGACGGGTGCCAGCCGTCTCGGCTCCGGCATCTCCGGCCGCCCCGGGCCGTGCCCATCATCGCGCCTGGCGACCAGTGGGGCAACTGGGCGTTCCTCCTCTCCGCCGCGGCCTTCGGCACCTGGTAACCGACACGCAAACCACCTGCCCTGCCGGCCGAGCTAGGCCCGCCCGCCGCCGCCGTGGAGGACCAGGAGTGATCCGTCCGTGTATGTGTTGGTCAGGGCGGAGGAGCGGACGGCGTGGGGCGCGGCGCTGAGCGGGGCGCTGGTGAGCATCCTGGCCGGGCTGGCGGCGTCGTCGGCGGGGCTGGTGGCGCCCGGAGCGCCCGCGCAGGCCGTCGTCATGGACTACCTGCTCCCCGTCGCCGTGCCGCTCAATTGTAATCGGCACGACGGTGGCTTATTTGCTGTTCCCGATGAGGTCGTTGGGCGAGGATAGCTGGAAGATCGCCGCCGCTCTCATGGGGAGCTACATTGGCGGAGATAATCTAATCAGATAGCTCGCTCGCTGCTAAATTACTGATGCATTTGATCGACCATGTCAGTCTGACGAACACACTGTGGTCTGATGTTCATGGTGGCGGCAGCGGTGAATTTCGTGGCGATCTCGGAGGCGCTGGGCACGACGCCGTCGGTGGTGGCGGCCGGCGTGGCGGCGGACAACCTCATCTCGGCGCTCTACTTCACGGCCTTCTTCGCGCTGGCGTCCAAGATACCGCCGGAGCCCAAGAGCGCCACGTCCACGGAGGACGGCGGCGAGGCCCGGGGCAGCATGTCGGTGCTGCACGGCGGCGCGGCGCTGGCATGTCGTTCGCGATCTGCAGGGCCGGCACGGCGGTCGCGGCGGGGCTGGGCGTGGCCGCCGGCGGCACGCTGCCGTGCGTGACGGCGCTGGTGGTGGCCCTGGCGACGGCGTTCCCGGCCTTGCTGGGCCGGCTGGCGCCCTCCGGCGAGACCATGGCGCTCATCCTCATGCAGGTCTTCTTCACGGTGGTGGGCGCCAACGGCAGCGTGGTGGACGCGGTGACCAAGGCGCCCGCCGTGTTTGCGTTCGCGGCCGTGCAGGTGGCCGTGCACCTCGCCGTGGTGCTCGGGGCCGGGAGGCTGGCGGGGCTGGACAGGAAGCAGCTGCTCATCGCGTCCAACGCCAACATCGGCGGGCCGACCACGGCCGCCGCCATGGCGACGGCGAAAGGGTGGGGCTCGCTCGTCGTGCCCGGCATCCTCGTCGGCATCTTCGGGATCTCCGTTGCCACGTTCCTCGGCATCGGCTTCGGCATGATCGTGCTCCGGAGGATGTCCGGCTTCTAGTAAGTGGCTTTCTTTCTTCTTCTCCTGCTAGATTTTTTTAGGCAATCTGGAGTGTTTTTAACTCTTTTATTTTGAGAAACATTTGGGGCCGGGGCACCGGCCGAACCACTCGGCCGGTCGCGCGCGACCTGTGCGATCCCCTTCCATCGGCCCACAAATCGCTCGCCATTAACGCCCCACGCGGCTGCGCTGCTTCCTCTCTCTCTATTTCATCTCGTCGGTCCCTACCTCAGTTGGCTGTCGCCGATCACCGCACCCGCCGGCCGTCCTCATCTCTGGTGGCCACTCGCGCCGGCCGTCCCCGTCGCCGTTCGCCGTCCTCGCTCGCCGGACCCCGCGGAAGCTGGAACCGCGTCGTGGCCTGCTTCAACCAGTGTCCAGGAGAGCTGCCATCATGGATGGCGAGCATGGTGACGGCGAGCTGCGAGGACGGCGGCGCTCGCGCTGCAGACATGGCGGACGCATTGCAGAACCTGCCGCACGCCCTCATGCTACAACCGTTAACCAAAAATGCTTCAAACCAAGATGAAAAAAGCTTCAACCAGATACATCAAAAGCTGCAAGCAGTCATTGCTATGGCGGAGTGCTACAACGGTCGACATAAAATGCTACAACCCTTGATGAAAAAGCTTCAACCCGAAACGATAGAGAAAGCATTAATCAAGGATGCTACAAAGAAAAAAGCTGCAACCGTTGATAGAAAAGCTTTGACCGTAGATGAAAAAAGCTACAACCATTGAAAAAGAAAGCTACAACCATACACTGCATAACCAGAAAAGTTGCATCCGTTGTAGAGAAAGCTTCAATCGTATGTGTGAAATGCTTCGACCTGCGCGTGTCGCCATCGAGCCGCAATCACAGTGGATGGCTGGCGGCCGTCGTCGACGCAATTTCGTGCAGCGATGAGCATCAACGGCGAGGGGCGGCGGCGGAGCTACAACCGGGGAGAGCTACAAGCATCGCCGCTGCAAGCTGCAACCACAGATGTAGTTGTTTCATGTGTCGCGGCGACGATGAGGACGGCCGGTGAGGGTTGGAAGCGGCGAAGGGGACGGGCGGCGAGGGTTGGAAGCGGCGATGGGGACGGGCGGCGAGGGGTGTGGACGGGCGGCGAGGGACGGACGGCGATTTTTTTTTTTGCTCCAGATCC
>NC_057803.1:742009355-742016186 GCF_018294505.1 Triticum aestivum
GGCTCGCATTGAACGGCTAGGGCTGGACCGTCCGAAGTTGTTCGGCCGGTGCGCCGGCGCCTAGCATCGCCCTAAAAAATATGGTGAGTCAAACTTGTTTCACTTGCCATATGCCTAATTACTTGTGTAGGATGATGTTTAGTGTGATCACATTCTATTGCAGTATAGTTTGAGTCACCCTAATATTGGGTGATCAATCGCCGAGGGAGTGTTCTAACTCTTTTTTTTTGTGGTGACTCAAACTTGCCATATGTCTAGCTATTTGTTTATTGGCACTAGTAAAAAAAAGGGCCTAATATGAAGCACATTAGTGCCGGTTCGAACGGCTAGGCGGGTGGCGCCCATTAGTACTGGTTCGTGGCTGACCTTGCCACGAACCGGTACTACATAGGTGGTGGTAGGCTGTTGTCAGGCTGGGGCCCCACCAGCACCTTTAGTACCGGTTCAAAGAACCTTTAGTTGATTATTTTTGCTATAGAAGAATATAATAGCTATTACAAAACAGTAAAACAGAGCTACCTATGAGCTCCTACAACGATTTGGCGTCCTTAACCGTCCGATTACACTTAAGAACGGTCCAGATCTCTCGGTCCATCCCACCACTCCCGTCTCCATGTTTTCACCCCGTAATCCGGCCGCTACTCCGCAGGTTGACCTAGGCCCTCTCTCCTTAATTGGGTCGACCAGGCCCCCACTCATGAATGCTAAACGAGGCATGCCCTGTGCTCTCTCTTTTTCGATCGACCGATTTATCCCGAAGCTGCGTGCGCTCATCATCTGGTGGCGTCGTGGCGGCGGCGGCGGAATAATGGCAAGGCAGTCTAGCCATCTCCCCCAACAGTGATTTCTTCTTCGAAACTTTCATCTTGCCTATAGGTTGGCTCTTGTTCCTTGTTTCCTTGGCCTGGTAGGGTAGCAGCTACATAATGTAATTTTAGGATTCTTGTTGTTGCAGAAACTATTGGAAATCGCTGAAGTCAAACTGCTTGGATGACTTCGGGGTGGCGATGGAGGTGCTAGCTGCTTCTGCCTCCCGTTCCTTCTTGCCGCGTTTGCTGTCCCGAGTGAAGTGGGCGCAGGGATATAGTCCCACCCTCTCTCCTTCTGATTGCTCCTTCTTCTTCTGATTGTTCTTTGTGTTCTGCATGTTCTTTGTCAAACTTCAAATTTCTTTTTATTGATGGAACAATGAGTTTCGTTTTAATTCCCATGTGAGAAGATCCTTCTGAGGAAGGTCAAGAATCGGTATAGAAATTCTGAATATGCATAGCTTTGAGTATGACATTTGATTCTGATTGTGTGAGATGTGTGTCTAATTTAAATCATCTTGGCGTGAGTATTGTGTGTTCAATACTACAACTGCTGATGAGTTGTGTATTTATCTTTTTTGTGACACGTCTTTTTTTATTTGTTGGACTCTGGTAAATGAAAAGTTCACTTGCAGACTGCTCTTTGCTTACACTGTGACTAAAACAAGTTTTGTTTCCTATTATAGCTTCTTTTTTTCAGATTTTGGCGTGTTATTCTCGAGCATATTGTGCGTGCAATTAATTTCTGGAACTATTTTTCCCTTTCTGAAGAGTTCATGTTCACTATTAATTTCTGAAAGTCAACGTTCAAGTTGCCGAGCCACAAGTGCTCGTGAAAGTATTACATGGCAAGTGGAGCGCAGGGTGAGTTCCCATGTTTTAGCAATCTTGGGTTCCTTTTTCAAGATTTAGGATTTAGTTTGGTTAAGATTGCTTGTCGCACTATGCTGACACTTCCTGATGTATGGTTTTTAAGCTTTTGAGACCAACAGGCAAGTATTGCAGGCGGCCGATGAAGCCGAAGCCATTTTTGCTTAATTTGATAATGTATAATAAGGCAGGCAGTCTGTTAAATATGTTTAGTGATTTTAGGAGAAGTTGTAATTTTCAGCTTAAGGAGTTGCCCAAGATGTACATGTGAACCTATTCTTAGGTTTACTTCACCAGATGACATGAAATTGATAAAGCTAACTTTCCATTCCTATAACAATTTGACAAGGTCCAATTTGATAATCTATGCACTATCACCATGCGTCCCGGGCTGCCTAGAACAATAGTCCATCAGTTGTGAGATCTTCTACTGCTCAAATCATGGTCGCCAGGTCATAAATAAAATCTATAACATGACTTTTGGATCTGACGTTTTTATGTGTACCTGACACACTGTGAGGATTAAAGCTTCACTTGACTCAATTCAAAATATTGTTTACAGTTGATTTATTTTGTTTACTGGGAGTTGGATCCAAAAGGCTAATTTTGTTATGGTCTCACTGCATCACTGAGACGCACCTACCAAAGTTTACTGGTAAAGCTTAACACCTTTAACAATTATCTTGGAAATATCTCTCGCATATTCAAATTTTCTCAAATACTGCTTGGATTATTTTGAAAATGAAGTGCATCCTAGGTCCTTGAACTATTTTGATGGTGTCAGTAGGTCCTCAAACTATGAAAACTGTCATCCAGGTCCTCAGAAATCTTTGAAGTGTAATAAGTGTATATATATGTGACACTTCTGAAATAGTTCAATGACGTACATGACTCCTTTAAAATAGTTTGAGGACCAGGATGACACACATATTGCACTTTGAGGATCTAGATGATGATTTTCATAGTTCGAGGACCTACGTGACACGTCTGAAATAGTTCGAGGACCTATGATGCACATCCTCCTTATTTTAATTTAAGATAGTTTTATTATTCAATGTCAATATGGACGGGCACCGCGAAGCGCGCCTACATGTTCTAGTGTTTAAGTGGATCATAACAAATTTAGTCCTACCTCGCCAAGCGAGAGGGACTGACAGCGGTTTATAAGCCCTGAGTGTAGAGACGAGGAACGACGAAGGAGAGGCGCGATGCTTACCTGCATGTTGCTTAGCTTCAGGCCTTGAGTAAATGGTGTAGACTGCACGGAGCTATGTGTAGTTTCTCAAGGCCTGAAATTAAGCAACGTGTCGGTGAGCATTGCGCCTCTCCTTCATTTTTTATAATTTATTTTAACTTCAGACTTGTTGTGTGTTCATTATGCACCATTCAAAGCCACGTCCTCAACTTTCAACCCTTTTCTTCCTTCATTTGCTATGCATTTAATGATTTGTTTTGAGCTAAATGACCCTGAAATTGAAAAGCACTACAAATGAACACTACTAGGGAAAAACCTATACGCAGAATCTTATCAGCGGCGCGCTTTAAAATAAGGCGCTGCTGCTAATTAGCAGTAGCGTGCTCAAGAGTAACTCGCTACTGAAACCAATATAGCAGTAGCGCGCCCTCTCAAAGACGCGCTACTGCTATAATTCCCACGAGGCCGCCGCGAGGCTAGTTATAGCAGCAACGCGTTATAACGAAGGGCACTACTGCTACGTTGTATAGTAGCAGCGCATTTCGCCAATAAGCGCTACTGATAAGTTTACTACAAAAATTTAGTCCCACCTCGCTCCGTGAAGAGAGTTTCTACCACCTTAAATATGTTACTTCTCAAACTTTGACAAGCACTTGGTCTTCATTGAACTCTATGTGTAGAATTTGTGGCTGCAATATGAGTCTTCACCTGTTCCTAAACCGGTGAGGACTCATATTGACAAATTAGATTGTACACAAAAAGATTGTTGATGATCAATGTATTTTTGATATTTTGAACAAAGTATATTTTTACATGCTGACACATAGCAGTAGCGCTTTATTGTGAAAGGCGCTGCTGCTGGGTAGCTTAGCAGTAGCGTCTTTCTCTATAGCGCGCTACTGCTAAGCCATTCCATCTCCCACCCTCATCTCCTCTATCCCAATCCACTCACAGTCACACACTCATTGGATCCCCTCTCAATCCCCCGCGCCGGTCCACCCCCGTCGCCCCTCCTCGGTCTGCGTCGTCGTCACCTCCTCCTCCTTGCTGGACTCGGTACCGGCCTCCTCCTCCGTCCTTCCTCTCCACTCGCCGCTGGCCGGCCCCTCCTCGCTCCGCCTTCCTCCTCCGTCCTCCCTCCACTGGCCGCCGGCCAGCCCCTCCTCGCTCCGCCTTCCTCCTCCATCCTACTCTCTTCTCCCTCCTCGAGTCGCCCCTCCTTCTCCCTCTTGCCCGCTACATTTTGATTTAGTAGGCTAGTTCATATGCAACATTTTGATTTAGTTGATATGATTTAGTTGATTTAATAGGCTAGTTGATTTAGTTGACTTAGAACATTTTGATTTAGTTGATTTAGTAGGCTAGTTCATTTAGTTGATTTAGAACATTTTGATTTAGTTGATTTAGTAGGCTAGTTCATTTAGTTGATTTAGAACATTTTGATTTAGTTGATTTAGTAGGCTAGTTGATTTAGTTGATTTAGAACATTTTGATTTAGTTGATTTAGTGGGCTAGTTGATTTAGTTGATTTAGAACATTTTGATTTAGTTGATTTAGTAGGCTAGTTGATTTAGAACATTTTGATTTAGTTGATTTAGTAGGCTAGTTCATTTAGTTGATTTAGTATGCACCATTTTATTGTTATTTTTTCTGTACATGGATAGGTACGTAGTTGATTTTGTTTTTTTAATAAGTTACTTTTTTAATATGTTACTAGATTTTTAGGAAAAATGGCGTCACCACCACCATCACTATGTCGACTGTGCAAGTCAAGATGCACCAGCAGCCTTGCAACAGGCAAGCTGTTCGGCATCTACTTCTAGCCGAGTTTTCGTCATGCGGTGGTAAGAAATTAGATGAAATGTAATAAATATTTTATTTTTAGTGTTGGCATTACTGCATTGTGTCATTTTGCTTATTTTACACAGATCGTCCCATGCAATGTGAGGTTAAAATTCAACAAGCTAACAGGAGACACTGTGACATTTGAGGCTCCTGGGGGGGCGTACACTATGGAGGTCGAGAAAGGACGCAATATGTCGCAGATTGGAGGAGATGGATGGGCCCGTTTCGTCGCTCGCATGCGTCTTACTGGTGGTGAGTTGATCAGCTTCTCCTTCCGAGCAGAAAGACCCAAGCTGGCTGTCATTTATCTCAACCTGGTGGAAGATGATGAAGATGACGAAGATGATGAAGATGATGAAGATAATGAGGACCCACTCGATGAAGATGATGATGACCCACTTCATGAAGCCATCGTAGCTCAAAGAACAAGGCTGAGTGAGGAGGAGGTGTCCAACCTGTGGGACATAATTCCGCCACGTGCTGACTTTGTCGGGGTGCCATTCGTGACCCGCTTGACAAATACCATGGTTGATCGACATGATATGTTATGTTATATTTACAAATGCAAAGGCTATTTATATGTACCTATTTGCGAGGCTATTTATTAATTGATATGTTTTTCTTATTTAGAAATTGGCAAAGAGCATATCTGTGAGTTATGGTATCGAGCCTGATGAAGAAGGCTCAGCTGGACTACGCCTTACTGCAAGGGGCTCCGTGACAACCTGTACTTACCGCGTGGACACGGATAGTCGCACACACTTAAACTCGGTTGGGTGGAAGAAATTCCTTGATGGCAAGAATCTTCGTGTTGGACAGACCATCCTAATTACTATCAGGAACACCAACCGCCCAGGCTTGAGGATGATGATTGTCTTTGATATCATCTAGAACTACATATGTGTGTGTGGCTATATCATCTAGAACTACATATGTGTGTGTGGCTATATCATCTAGAACTACATATGATGATCGTCGTCGATATCATCTAGAACTACATATGATGATCGCCGTTGATATGACCTTGTCCTGCTTGAGGATGCATGTTGACTATGCATAAAATTGTTATCTAGTACTCCCTTCGTTCCAAATTACTCGTCGTGGTTTGAACTAAAACCACGACGAGTAATTTGGAATGAAGGGAGTACTACCCAGTAATGGTTTATGAATTTGATATCTACTAGCAGTACCTAGTATCTAGTATCTAAAAGGAAAACTGAAAGGGAAAGGGGTACGGGGGAAAATGATGAAAGATATAGCAGTAGCGAGGGACTGCGAAATCGCTATAGTGAGGTAATAGTAGCGCGTTCATAAAAAGCGCTACTGATAGCGTCAACAGTAGTAGCGAGGGTAAGGGCCGCGCTACTACTATGAGTTAGCTGTAGCGCCTTATTAGTAGCGCGGCTACCCGCGCTACTACTAGGGTTTTCCCTAGTAGTGGAACTCTGAAAAGGTTGAAAGTTGGCATGGTATCATCATTCCACCCAGATAGCATGTGCAAAAAGGTAGAGAGGGTTATGGTAGAAACTGGATGCACTTCGTGTACAAAATAGACAATCTCTTTCGAAGTATCAGGGTTTCGGACGAAAACTAATCTGTTACGAAGGCATTTCAATTTTTTTTACACTTAGTACAACTCCAGACTTGTTGTGTGTTCATTATGCACCATTCAAAGCCACATCATCAACTTTCAACTCTTTTCTGCCTTCATTTGCTATTTTTAATGCATTTAATGATTTGTTTTGAGCTAAATGACCCTGAAATAGAAAAGCACTACAAATGAACTCTGAAATGGTTGAAAGTTGGCCTGATATCATCATTCCACCCATATAGCATGTGCAAAAAAATAGAGAGGGTTACGACAAAAACTGGATGCACTTCATGTACAAAATGGACTATCTTTTTTGAAGTATCAGGGTTTCAGACGATAACTCATCTGTTACAAAGTCGTTTCACACTACTAGGGAAAAGCCTATACACAAAATCTTACCAGCAGCACTCCTAAAAATACCACGCTACTGCTATTTAGCAGCAGCGCGTTTAACCAAAACGCGCTGCTGACAGGAAAATAGCAGTAGCGCGTCCACCACAAACCACGCTACTGCTATAATT